>NC_091944.1:5135000-5267500 GCF_041260155.1 Ptychodera flava | reverse complement strand
GTTGATGTTGTGTAATTTATGTAGCAAAAGTTCGTTGACACTATGACCTTTAGGCTTTAGGAGAAACAAGAAAAGACTTTGAAGGCAGAGGATATTTACCCCAGGTTGGACCATGGATGTAAAAAATCTATTTTTACATCCATGGTTGGACTGAACAGTCGTAATTCACCCTGCTGTGGGGCAAATTCTAAGTCCTTATTCGCCCACTGCAGGGCAAATTCCACTTTTGCAGTCCTTTTTCAGGTCTTATTCTCCTCACGTGTGACAGATTACCATTTTTTCAGTCCTTATTTGCTCTGGGGCTGGGCAACACAATTTTTAGCTCACATTTTGTATATGTATATATATCAAAGAGAGCTTATAATTGTTGGCATCTGTATGTATGTAAGTGCAGATGTATGTCCGTCCACTTTAAGAACTCAAAAACTGGAGCACCTACCTCTTAATAGTATTTTGTGTTAAAGGTGCACTCAGGGGTGGAGATGTGAATTTGTTCAAATGAATGTGTCAGTATCATAAACGAGGTAAAAAAGGAATAATCTTGCAAATTGCAAAACTATGTAACCATACATTTATGTCAGATTTGGTTGAAACTTGATATGCAGGTCCTTAAAGATGACTTTAGTTAGATTTGTTCAAATTGTGGTGAAATTTGTAAAGTTGCATTTTGGGGGCAATTTTTCCCATTTTTTTGTCAAAAAATCTTCTTCTCTGAAACTCATGTCCCATTACTTTGACATTTAATATGCATGATTTAAGGGTTTGCTGCTGTCAGATTTGTTCAAATTACGGTTAAATTTTTCTATTTGTATGTTGGGGGCAAATTTTCCCATTTTTTGTCAAAAAATCATTTTCCACCAAAGTTCTCGTTGTTGGATGGCTTTGAAACTTGTTATGCATAATCCTTAGGTTGACCTATCATAGATGTGTTCAAATTGTGGTGAAACTTTCATATCTGTATTTTTGGGACAATTTTCTCCATGTTTGGCCAAAAGATCATTTTCTCCCAAAGTTCTTGTTAGATTGCTTTGAAACTTAATATACATGATCCTTAGGTTGACCTCTCTCAGATTTGATCAAATTGTAGTGAAATGTCCATATCAGTATATATTTTGGCAATTTTTAATATTCTAGTTCAAAAAAATCATTTTTTCTGAATTAATATGCAGGTACTTTTGGACATCCTAAGTTGTGAGTCTTCAAATTTGGTGAAATTTTCATATTTGTAATTTTAATATTTCATATTTTCATATTTTTAATTTGATTTTGCAAGAAAAGGGTTTAAATTTTGCTAAAGGAAAATTTGAGCAAAGTTTTAGTATTTCATTTTCAATTTGATATGAAAATGCAGGTCAAATTTCCCTCTGCTAGTTCCCTTGATTTGATGTGTTGTCTCTTAAAATGCCCAACAGTCCAAAAGTGGATGTTTGAATTTTAGAAGATCAAAATTACACAGCCTGTTGTCAGCAGATCTCTTGAACTTTAATTTTTTATTTTGATTTTGAGATGTCATGAAAGTCTCCCTACTTTGAATGACTTTTGTCATGTGCTTGGGTGGGGGTGGGGGGGCGACTATAGTACACAATATTGAAATTCATTATGGGTGAAATGTCAACTTCCCACCACAGCATGAGATATTTCAGAGTTATTTCATAAATACTTTTTACACAACTGTAATCGCTGTGAAAATAGCAAAACTCATTCACCTTTTCATATTTTGAAGGCATTCTTGGCATTAAGTCCTGTATAACGTAAAACATATTTTGCATCAATAATCTTGGTCAGCCGCGCTTAACTTGTGACTTTTTATATGGCTCACTTGTGGCAAAATTATATTTCCCTAAAGTCAATTGGGTGAAGAAAGGATGGACTCCATGAAAGTCTAGCTGGATTCACTATTATTTCAATTAGAAAATGCTATTATGTGTGACGAAAAAAGAATTCAACGGTTCATCTGTTTGTTTGTTTTTTGGCAGAATCCTTAGCGCTAAATGATCCTGAGTTGAAACATAAGCCAGTGGCCTTTATGAGTAGAGATGAGAGATATACCAATGCTATCAAAAAGGCAATCTACGTAACAAAGAAAGTACAGGAATATGGCATCACTGACATGGAGGAACAGCACTGGTATCGATCGTAAGGCTTAATTTTTTGACTTTCACTGTTTTTTTGTCTATCTTGGGTATATATTTTAAGTAGGAAGGGGATTCTACAAACTTCACCTTCACAATGTATTTCATTTATGATATATAGATACATCACATCAACGTAGCTGCAACATTCAGATGTTATAGTGTACATTATGACAAATATTTGTAACTTTCATCTATCGCCAACGAACCTTTGATGATAGATGTCCACTGTTGCAATGTCATCCAGGTTGGGACATAATAAGGAACAGTTGCTTTGAAAAGTCGGCAAGTAAGCCATAAGCTGATACATATTTGAACATAAATGGACTGAAAGGTTCCATTTCATAACAAGTGAACATGTGGCAGTCCCATGGTACATCTGTTTCCAAAAGTTAGTTGTCCAAAGGAATGTTTGGTTGTCTTGGGACCCACGCCTACTATTAATCCTTTAAGCTCTGTAATTTTTTCCCCACCAAAATTTTAGTGCAACATTTCACCAATTTTTATGAATTTTTCTGTAAATTTTTTGATAATTTGAGACCCAATGGCCATCACATTTCATTGGCTACAGTTACTTATCAAAATTTTGGCAAAGATCTAAAAAAAATTGACTGTGGTACATTTTATACAGGCGGCAAAAGTTGACGTCAAGAAGCCTTTATGTCACATGTGTTGTGTGACCACTTTGCCGAAAAACTTTACCTCATATTAGAACAGCCTATGTTCCGTAAAACACTTGGTACATGTTGAAGAGAAGATGTTGTGGGAACTGTGCATGTACAACTTTCTTGTTTACAAACAATTCATGCACGATATCTACATGTAGATGCATGATAGCTGCAATATTTAAATTTTACGATATTCATTATTAACAAACATGTTTGAACTTCCATCTATCACCAACATAACCTAGATACGTTTACATCAGTCGGAGGGGTCCCTAGGGGTCCCTGGCAACCTTTGAGCAGAGTTTTAATGACAGCGTCCCTTTAATTGTCAGGTAGAATCGTGCCCCATAGAACGCTGTCATACATGTACATGTATGTCAATAACCTTTGTCCCACAGAACCCTTTGTTACATGTCACTTGTCATTAAGGCCAGTGTCCCATAGAACACAGTGCTATATGTCACTTGTCACGACGGCCTTGTGACCCATGAATACTTTGACCTTGCCCTCAACCCTGCAGTCCCTGTATATTGTTCCAACTTCACAATTCAGAGAAAAGGTTTCTAGCAAGCTTGCCTACAAAAATAGTATGGTTTCTTTAACAGAGCTGCTACCAAACAGGACACATATGGTTTTGCACTGCACTATGCTATGTTTCTACCAACATTGAGTAGCCAGGGAGACGAGGAGCAGAAGAAATACTGGGTACCTCTGGCACAAGATCTGAAAATCATCGGCACCTATGCACAGACAGAACTTGGACATGGTATGTAGAGTATACGGCTTTTCAAGGCAGTTTGCTGCTGCTGTTGTGGATGCCATGACTTTATATCAATGTCATGGGTATGTAATATCAAGGTCAGACTAAGAAAAGATATTTTTCTGATCCTTGATATGGCAAAAGTGATGTGATGATACAATTTACAAGTTTATACCTTACTGAAAACTTTTAATCAAGAAATGTAACAGTACACCTTGTTCATCAATGGTGAATGTGCAATAAACAGCGAAGGTACCCAAATTTAGCACAACGTTTCCTCTGTGATGAGACACACTACAAACTACCCAAAGTCCTTTGCAAAGTCAAGGATATATGCTGCTTGCTTTCGGCGTGATATGGGAAATTTATATTTTTTGCAAAGGGATGACGGAATCGCCAGTGAACTTTTTACCCTTTGAAGACCTCCCCCAAAAGAGGTGACAGGTAGGTTTGAAGTGATGTGCATGCAGACCGGGTGAAATCAAATTTTTGTTTGGCCTTACATGCATAACTTGCAATCGGTTAGAATGTGATACCCAGTTCGAAGTCAAAGCCAATGTGATGTACCAGTGACTCAGCCCGGGAGCATCTTCCTTGACTAATTACAGTTAGGCCAAAGTAATTAAATTCTTTGTTTTGCGTCCACTCTAAATGGGAAAAGGTACGCGTCTAAGCGGCTGAAAAACACACACAATAAAATAAACACAATGTAATTTGATTGCAGCAAATAAAAAATTGTAACAAAATTTTAGTTCAGAAAAGCTAAGCGGTCATGTCCTAAAATTTCCTATTCAAATACACTGTAAGTGTTTTTCTTGAAAACCTTAAAAACCTAAGCGGGTGGGGACGCAAAACAAAGAATTTAATTACTTTGGCCTTATTGATGTATTTTCAGGGCTGCATGCCAAAAAAGGAAATTCAACCTGTCTCTCTCCCTCCCCCCCCCCCCCCCCCCCCCCACACACACACACACAATTTCCTGTAAACAGGACTAAATTCACCATTGATAACCATTGGTTTTAGCCAAACCATGGTGGTAAAAGGGTTAAAGAAATTCTCCAATTGACTTGGAAGATCTCAGAAAAATCTTCAAAGGTACATGTAGATTCATCTAGGTAACACACTGTTTCTTTTTAAAGTCGATGAAATTAAAAAATGAATCAACAAAAACTTACATGTTGCCAATTTCAATTTCAATGGTAGCTCAACATACGCAACATGTTCTTAGTAATAAAGATGTAAAAAATTTAAAGGCAAAAATATTTATGAAAACTGGGATTCTTTGAGTTATCAACCCATTTCCTTCTTTAGAGGACCAACTTTTCCATAGCAAACAATGAAGTTAGACTAAACCGTTTTAGTGAACAAGTTAAGTAGGATTTACATGTGAATATCACGCTGTAAATTTTCTTGAATTTTTTCAGGAACATTCATCAGAGGACTGGAAACCACGGCGACCTATGATCCACAAACCGAAGAATTTGTTCTTCACAGTCCAACTGTGACTTCACTGAAATGGTGGCCGGGAAATCGTAAGTCTTGTTTCTCAGTGTTTCATAGAACTATCTGAAGTCACAATGTAAACATATTGAGAAACAGCGAAAGGTCTTCAAAATCAGTATTGAGTTTCATACTGATTCAACTCCACAACTCTGTGTTCCATGCAAATGCTGGTGTACACGACGTTTGCTTGGAACATTTTTGCCTCAGTCATTAGAAATTTATAACATTTCTTCTATTCATTCCTATACTTCAGTGGGTAAAACTGTCACACATGCCGTTGTATTGGCACAGTTGTACACCAAAGGAGTATGCCATGGTTTGCATCCATTTATCGTTCAGTTACGAAGTCTAGAAGACCATCAGCCATTGCCAGGTATGTAATCTGTATGACAGTGCAGAGTTTGTAGGAAATGAAACGGCTCTTCTGATTCTGAAATGTGAAATGTTTCATTTATCTCATACTCACAGATGGAAAACATTATTGACTCCTACTGTTGGTTCCACTCTTTTAGCACCAGTATCTGTAACTTTTGATAATATTTTTAGAATTTATCATGTCAAGTGCAAGTTCTCGCAAGCAAGTTGAAATGTCCACTCTTCATCTTGTCAGCTCTATATCTCAACATGTGAAATACACGTTTATTGTTTACATTTGAATTCTAGTCCTGCCCGGAATTCACTGTCATTAATAATAGCACAATTCTGCACATGTACAGGCTGAGTTGACAAGGTGAATATGCACATCTCAACATGCTCTGAGCAGTAGCATAACAAAGTTTCAGTGTATTTGACATTCAACGTAGCGGGGAAAAAATTGTCAAAAGTTACAGCTACTGGCTGTTTTAGTTTAGTTATACAATATCACAAACCGTTATGTGTAAGCATTTTTCATATGGGAAATTACAGCAAGGATTTTGTTGAATGTGTTCATGAAAAGAAACAGAAGACACTATAATACACTAGTTTAAGTAGTGAAACATACAATGATGAGAGAGAATTTTATTTATTTTGCCTTATGATATGTTCCCTTGACATTGGTTTAATAGGAAGACGTGTAAAATATAGACAAGAAATTCCAAAGTTATTCATTCCAATTTTCTGTATATCATAAAAGGTGTAAAACTTGGCGATATCGGGCCTAAACTTGGATATGCTAGCAATGATAATGGATTCTTGGGATTTGATCACGTGAGAATTCCCAGAAGAAATATGTTAATGAAACACTCCAAGGTGAGAAAATTTCAAACAGTCTGTGTTATTGTGATATCCATACTGATACTCAGCTTATATAGACCTTAGACTTTGTTCTTCCTTATCTTCCTGAAACAAAGACACCATATTTTGAAATGAATTGGAGGTTCACTTTCTCTATGTTTGTGTGATTCATTCCATCGTATGTATGTATGTATGTATGTATGCATGTATGTATGTATGCATGTATGTATGTACCGGTATGTATGTACATATGTATGTATGCAAGTATGTATGTATGTATGTATGTATGTACTTACATACATACGTATGTATGTAGGTATGTATTTATGTATGTAAATTGTATGTATGTAGATACAGTACTTATGTATGTATGTATGAATGTATGTATGTATGTACGCACGTATATACATATGTATGTATGTGTGTATGTAAAGTAAGTAAAGTAAGCCTTTATTGAAATCGTATCCCAGTTAGGATCTTGATCATAAAGTACAATAAATGTTTTACAAAATCAACAGTGAAAGAGTAATATAATTTTATATATATATATATATATATATATATATATATATATATATATATATATATATATATGAGGTCAATATATTACAGGTTCATAAATAATATTTTACTTTGGTTTTTCATTTTTTCTCGTCTGAGTTTAAAACATGTATGTATGTATTTGTTTTTTCATTTTTTCTTGTCTGAGGTTAAACATGTATGTATGTACTTGCCAAATTCACGTAATGATGCTTTATCTGTTCTTGAAAAGATGCTCATAAGGTCTTGTGTGCCTCTGAATGCATTTTTACAAATGTTAAGTTTACTGAAAAAATCATGTCTAATGTGTGTGTAGCCTTTGCAGTGAGGAAAGAAATGTATCTCATCTTCTACTTGTTTGTTTTGGTAAATTGGGCATGCTCTGTCTATAACATAGGTTTCTATAGCTACCTGTTATGTATGTGTGTGCACATGTGTGGATGTGTGTAATCTACAGTGGAGCCATTGAACATGTAACCACTGGCACTCTTTGCGTCCTTAGCCCGAAGCATACGCATTGTATCATTTGTGCTTGTCTGGTCTTTTTCACTGCCTTCAACTTACATGTAGTTCTCATCAGCCTACATCACATCCAAGTTGTATCAACCAGGCTTAGTACTGCTAAAGATTGGCATCACATTGTCTATTGCATCACATTATCATGGATCAGGAACAGCTGTGACTAAAAAAATACATGTTTGAGGGGCAAAAAAGTCACCGTCAGTGATGTAAAATAAACACATAACAATTCTGACCATGTAAAGTCAATCCAAATAAAATTATTTCATTATGGACCTAGAAGTTCTGTTGGATTTACGTTTCTGAAATATCCAGCATGTATATTTCACTATAATGGCTGATGAAAATTGGCATAACTTAAAAAACTGAAAACGGTTCTCTCCTGTTTATGTTGTCTGTCCATGCACCCATGTAAAATTTGACATTTACTAGTGATGGCTTACAATAATGCCATAGACAGATTTTCAAAGACATGAAACATTGACATAAACATGAAACATTCAATTCAAACTTTACTGCAATTTAATGCTGAAACAGCATCTTATATGTTTGCTGTTCATTTCAAGAAAACGAAACAGCGTAATAAGATTTATGATGCTGTTATTAACATGCGTATGTCAATATCTGTTGAGAAATGATAGATACACTGCAACATACATGTACATCAATTTTGTGTTGCAGCTCTACACAGGCTCTACTCTGTCATATTTATGTATATTTCAAGTATCTGCATGTTAATGACAATAGTACAATCAAGCCATCAGCATTTTAGCAATTTTTTTCAGTTTCAAAGAATTTCTGGTCTCAGCTTTTCAGCAATGAGTAATTGTAAAGCATTATTAGGTTCCAAATTGTAAACAATTATATAGTGCATCGTCAGTGATTCGCCAATCACAGACAAGAAGTGTTACATTCCAAAGAGGAATCATCAGTTCTGACAAAAAGTTGATTCAGTGTGGACTGTGTCATTTATGACCCATTGTTTTAAGTTACTTGTATGCCAGAAAAGAAGCACCAACAATGCGTGTCTGTATCTCTTTCTTTTTTTCATATTACAGCTTTACCAAGGTACTTTAATATTACAGTTTTCACTTCCCTAATATAACTCTATTTCCATTCCATTCTCCTATTTGACATCTTTTTTGATTTCATTGCTAACCAAACAGTTTCACCCTCAAACATATTTAGAACTAACAAGAATGAAATAATTTAAATACACTGTCTACATCCTCCCTAATCTCACTGTACTGTAACTTACTAAACCTAAACTAACTTTGAAATGCCATGTCCATGTAACATGAAGTGGACTTTTGTAGTCAACACTTCAACTTCTTTGCCATACCTGCTTTCCATGCCTCTTACTCCAGTAAAACATGCGGCTTCTTGCTCTTCTCAATACATGTCACAGGTCTTGCCAGATGGTACATACTCTAAAGCCCCAGTGCAAAGGCTCAGCTATGGCACAATGGTGTTTGTACGGGTTATGATTGTAGATGACGCAGCTCAGGCACTGGCCAAGGCCACAACCATTGCTGTCAGATATAGTGCAGTTAGGCGACAGACAGAGCTAACTCCCGGGTAAGTTAGGCAAGCTTATGTACCGGTACTGGCTTACTTTTTTCTACCTCCTCATCTGTATTCCACCAGGTTGACCCAGATGGTACTTACACCAAACCAGCCATACAGAGACTCTCATATGGCACCATGGTTCTTGTACGGGTTAACATCGTACGGCAAGCATTTATCAGTCTAGCATACGCTATCACCATTGCTGTGAGATACAGTGCTGTGAGAAGACAAACAGAACTTACTCCGGGGTAAAGCATATTCACAAGATTTCAGGGATTTGTTTGACCTTTGAACCCTTACCCCAATTCATTTGCGCCCAAACAACGTGCAGAGGGTTAGGGGTAGAGGATAGTATCAGCCATTTTGATTTGCTTGTAGAATGTCAAGAAAATATATTGCAATAATGTCATAGTCTTGAAACCTTCACAAAAGACTTGGAATAAGAGGTCATTATAAATATTATACTCTAAGACTCAAGACACAGTTTAATATCAACATTTTATTTAATGTTATATTCATCTAGATGCACCTGTCAGTCTGGGAATTGCAACAAGTGTAAGCCAGCTTTCACAAATATTTTACTGTAAATAACCTTTTAGTGCAAAAGTCAAGTTTCATTGTCTGTTTGAAATATAAGCCAGTCAATATTTTTCGACTTCCCAAATGTTTGATCAAACACTATAGCCAATGAAAAATGATGTACATTTGGCCTCAAAATTATAGAAAAAACTAAAGAAAAAAATCATAAAAATTGGTAAAATGTACAAAAGTTTTGGTAAAAAAAATACAGCTCTTGAAGGGTTAAAAGTTAAGTGTACTGCCTATCAAAGAGGACAAGTGATTTACCTGTGAATGTGTTCTCTGCTTCTGCACTGATTTATTAACATGTGTGTATACGATATATTTTGGACAACTTATTTCCCTATTTCAATCAATCATACAACAGGCCCATGCCCATTAGCAGGCACTCACTACTCATTCAATACCAAGTTAAGTGCCGTGCCCAAGGTCCAGTCACAAAACCATCCTCTTATCTCTAACTCGCTACCCTCTGACAGTAAGTCCGCTACTCTGGACCTCCCTGTTGTCAGACTTCCCATCCTCCGATAATTTGTAGAATACTGTAAACACCTTTCAACAATGCCTCTATAAAGCAGAAATCTCCCTCACCACCATGGTTTGGCCCAAAACAGTTATTATCAATGGTGATTATGGATCTTTTTTACAGTGGAAGAATTATAAAAGAAAGCAGAGATACAGCTACCTCAAACCATCACATTACAACTTTTATTCACACTGATTTGACATTTTTCAAAGAACTCAGAGGTACAGATTTCAGAGCAGTAGCAATGCCTCTGGGATGACTATTTGTCACATTCTTGATCTTCACCTGTGATGCCTTGCATTTGTTTCAGGGGCGTAGAGCCACAGATCCTTGATTACCAATCCCAGCAGATGAAGCTGTTTCCGCTGGTGGCCACAGCCTATGCTTTCAACTTCGCTGCGTGGACCACCAGACTTCGATACATTGAAGTGATAATGGAAATTAACAGTGGCAATGTAGAGTCATTACCAGAAGTGAGCAATATTTTCCTCTTTGTTCTTTTCATGGGATGCCAAGTTCATCATAGCGACCATCATGCATTTACCAAAGAATCATATCTTATATGGATACTGTATACATAATATACTTGTGATAATTTTCCATTGTACAGTACCTTTTGAAACTTAAAGTTAGAATGCGCCTCTAGAATTTATACAATTCTTTTCTGATCTACCACTAGTGATCAAATTGAAGTATAAAAGGATATATTGTTGCATTTGAATTGTATTTCATCACTAATGGCATGTTAGACCATGTAAGAACTCCTTTTTGGAATTGTTGGTGAAGGCCAAGGTAAACTAGTGAAAATTGATCAAAATTTTGATAGGACAAAACAAGCTGTTGAATAAGCAAGTGTAGAAATCATAGCAAACCTAAAGGCTGTGAAAATTGCTGTTTGCAGTGTATCTTTAGAAGCAACTCTTTTGTCTCTTTCTCTTCTTCATCAGTTGCATGCACTCTCAGCTGGTCTCAAGGCATTTACTTCCTATGTCATGAATGAAGGAATTGAAGTATGCCGTATGTCATGTGGCGGACACGGCTATTCCTGTGCCAGTGGTTTTCCAGAGCTCTATGGTTTGGCGACTCCGGCCTGTACATATGAAGGGGAGAACACTGTGATGCTCCTGCAAACAGCCAGGTTAAATACTTACTGCAATAGTAATTACATGATGCTTGCTGTAGATGAGTTTCTATTTGTCAATATACCACATGGTTGAAAAACCAGCTAGAATAATGTAACATTAGTGGATTTCAATACTTTTGAACTCAGATGCCCTTGTTGTACTAGTAGCAGACGTGTGGCTCCTAAAACCTTGGACCTCATACTCTCCAACCAAATTGCCAACTTATGCCAATAGTTGTTTTTAGGTACCCCCTGTTGAAAATGGGAGGGTGGGGGTGGATATAGTTCTGATTGAGGGGGACTTGAATAAATTATTCAAACCTAAGTTATGCAAATAAAGATTTTGTTCAAGGTATTAGCAAATTAAAGTGATAGCATTGATCAAATATCAAATAAAAATAGTATTAGAGCTACATGTATGTCTCATCCTTCTGCAAATGGACAAGAATGGTGAAAAAGTTACCAAAAGTTACAGCAGCTGTAAACTATATATTATAATTTGTACTAGTTTTGCATTTGCTCAGTCCTCTTCAGCAGTGCCAGAGATTTTTGTCTGTCTATTTTCCTCAAATGTCAATATTGTTTTTTTCTGTCACATACTCCATCCCCAGTTGAGTCTCAACTCCTGAGTACTCCCACAGTAATGATGTTCTCTCTATTCATGGTTTAGATACCTGATGAAGTGTGCGGGCAAGGTGTCAGCCAGAGATAAGCTGCCAGGAATGATGCAATATCTGAGCCAAACCAAACGAGGAACATGGCCAGCGAGGGAAGACTCTGATATGCTGAATCTGCAATTGTTGTCTGAAGCATACCAGCACAGAGCTTTCAGGTTAGTTCAATGACAGACATTGTCTGGAGTTCAGTTAAGAATATGTAATGTTGGTAATGTGAAACTGAATGTTTTGGCGATTTTCAACTCCACTGTCAGAGATGCAGAGATATATAGATAAGTTGGTTAACCATGATGTCCATCATCTTCCAACAACTTTGCATGTCTTCTCAGAAACCCTTCATATAGTAGCACCCCTCCTGGATCCCAGACACTCTTGTCAGCTGTGTATGACTTGCTTGACCTGCTATAACTTGCACTTGATGTTCACACAATTGTCCCAGATGTGTCTTTCTCCCTGGAGTTGAAGAATCATTTTTTCACGTTCCCTGGCCTTACTCTCACATTGATACTGATCTGACATTCCAATCTTTTAATCTGTAGAATGGTAGTGTCAGCAGCAGAGAAACTGAATGCAGAACTGGCCAAGGGCAAACCACAGCACAAAGCATGGAATAATTGTCACATCTATCTGCTGAAAGCAGCAACTGTAAGTATCAACAAGATGTCTCTAAATTTCAGTGGGCACTTTCATTCTTATTTGTTCCATTTTCCAAGTAAGTAGGCCCAACCACAGCATTACAAACAATATAGTTCCAACAAAGCTTGTTAAAAGGTAATTGTCATAGATTCCCTGTCATTACTGAGTTTCATAGTTTCTATGAATATCCAAATGCTCAAGATTTTCAATGCCATACTCTCGGCAAATTGTATAGAGATGGAGAAGAGGAATTCCATACATTCAAGAGAAGCTCTTTTCGATGTTTTACAGTTTTGACAGAAATGTATAGTGTTATGCACTGATTGGGTTTTCCTGGGGAACACTGAATGTTGCCTGTTTTTGAAACAGTACACAGAATAAGTTTCTTTTGAGAATCATTGAACACTAGATTTGATCATATGATTTTCATTGTCATTTTTCTATGAACAATCATAGAAGAACTATTGGCTTATAGGTTGCTTGGCAGATTATGACGTGGGAAATTGTGACCAAGCTATTGTGCAGTTTGATGAATGTAGAGCAAGATTACAGTGTGGCAGCTAATGCTGTTTGTAGCATTCTCCACTAAGCTATAAACATTTAAATATCTGAATGTTTTAATTGGTTTAAATACTGTACCTAATAATAATAATACTTCATGTTTTCCCAACACCTAGGCCCATTGCCATTTCTTTGTGGTTCAGAACTTTGCCAACCATATCAAGGACACAGAAATGGGCAATGATGTCCGTGAAGTGCTGACAACACTGTGTCAACTCTATTCCCTGCACGGAATAATGGAAAATTCCGGTGACTTCTTGATGGTAAGCTCAGACTCAGTTTCTTAATCTAATGTGGCCATACAAGCAGTACATGCAGGCACATTTTCCCTAACAGAAAATACACATGATATGGCTTTGATTTAGTTACATTGCTGTCAAACTTTATTAATGAAATATTACACATGAAGGAAAACTGCCATAGAGTAATGCACTGTTCATTTAAGTCTTTCCTGGACACTTTCAGATGCTAAACTACATAAAAAACTTTCCTTACTTACAGGATGGCTATGTCAATGGTGACCAGTTGGCCAAAGTGCAAAAACTTGTGGCTCACCTCTTGTCAGTGATGCGTCCAAATGCTGTGGCTCTGGTCGATGCATTTGATATTCATGATGATCTGCTGTGCTCTGAGATTGGTAGATATGATGGCAATGTGTACGAAGCATTGTACGAGTGGGCCAAACAGTCACCACTCAATGAAACTGATGTGAGTATATAGCGCCCTCTTAAGGTAAAATGTATTTTGCCTTTGTTTGTAAATGTGTGCTCTGGCGTATTAATGTTGATTAGGCCAAAAAAATAAATTGTGCTGTTCCGATAACATGGTTTTCAAAAATAGGGTAGGTAGGTCGGCAGGATTTTTTTTTTCCAAAATACTTTTATTCTTAAATATGCATTTTTCAGGGTTTCTGGGCAATATTTTCAGAAAAATGTATCATACATATAAAAAGGAAAAAAACATAAAAGACATCCTTGTTCATGCAAAAATCAAATGCCAAGTAACAAATGCCTGATTTTACAGTTTTTTAGCTCACATTTGGTGTACCAATGTGAGGTTATCGTATAAGCTGAATCAGTTCATTTGCATCTAATTTGCATGTCTGTATGTCTGTATATTTGTGGGTATGTGCGGATGTATGTCCGTCACACACAAAGGCTCCCATACCGCCAAAGCTACCATCTCAGTATTTGGTGTAAGGTAGATGCAGGGGTTGAGATGTGAATTTGTTCAAATGAACACATCAGTGTCAAAAATGTGCAAATGAGGTAAGAAAAAGTGAAATCTTGCAAATGTGCAGGAGGCATGCCAGTGAGAAACAGGCAAACTCCACTGATCTTGACTCATTTCCTATCATTGTTTATGAACTGTTACATATTAACAGACCAGCTGCAACAATAGACAGTAGATGGGGGAAGACCGTTTATACTAAACTAAGAGGGGCTTGTTTCTGCCATGCATGTTGCTAAAGTTGACCTCCAGTACCTAAAGTTAGACCTTAATTACTTTTGTCATTCTTGTTTTTCTGGTTTAAATATTTCTTGTTGTTTTTCTGGTTGTACTGTGCAGAAATCATTGTCATAACATCAACATAGAATTTTCCTGCACTGAACAGATAGAAACAACATTTATTGTTGATCATTGGTAACCCATACTGGTATATACCAATTCTGATCAAATTTGAGCGACATCGTATAATTGCGGTATTTTTTCTTTCTTTTTATAACTTCCGTGTTTACATAGCTCTAAAAAGTTAAGGGTCGGCAGGTAAAAAACAGGGTAGGTCGGGTTATCGGAACCGCACAACTCATTTTAATTTGGCCTTAACATATACCATGTCAGTATTTTCTAACCTCAGAGTTAACAAAATTATTACCAAAATTTAGGGTATGGTTTGATTACGACATGGATTTGCATTCTCAGTTGTAGTTTGTCCCCAGGAGTGTTAAAAACTAGAATAAGATAAATGTTTCTGTTATGTGTGTACATCAAAAGCTCAAACTCCATCACGTCCTTGTACCAGAGTGAAATTTTTAAAAACAGATATTAATGATAATAAAGGGTCACATGAAATATTAACATGTCATTGAGATACTTGAGTGGAAACTGTCTATAAATTGAACAAAAGATGAGCTTGGTTATCAAGTAAAGGAACTAGTAACTGGTGGCTTTGTAGACATATTGTTTAGGAAGTTGCATTGTAGAAATGTCAGGCGTATTTCTTTGCCTCATTAATGGTTTGGAAGTTCCTAGAAACTGAAATTATAAAAGGAAATTTTGTGAATACCAGTTGTGAGATTTTCATGACAGATTGATGAAAATGATTTACAGAACCAGAGGTGAGATACACTTTGACGACCCGGCCTACCTGAGGAATTGTTGGCTAATCTTTCTTTTTTTGGAAGCCTCCTGAGAGGGCCCTTTCATGTTTGTGAAGCAACAGACTGGTTCACTATTCTTCAATGTTGTCAGCAATTGCGATTTTCAAGTCAGGGTTTATTGTCATTTTAGTGTGCTGTATTTGGTAACTTCTTAGACCACAAGTAGCTGTGAAACATTTGAACTATTTCTTTCACAGTATGCAGTACTCACGTCATGTGTATGTCTGTCCCATCTCTACAGGTGCATCACTCATACTACAAATACCTGCGTCCTATGTTGCAAGGTGGCAAAGCCAAGCTGTAAACTGGAACAGAGACAATACACCAGTTTCCAAGGACCGCATCTCAGCAAACATCGCCCATCAAAATGTGATATTGATTAATCATGACCTATCATTTCAAATAATGATTCTAGGAAAGCAAATATACCAAAGGTACAGAGAAAAGTATCTCAATAATCTGACTTGAATTACAAGTAGTATGAAAACCACTGCAGTATCAGTATTATTGGAAACAAGCACTAATCACATGGGTAACTTTTTTCTATACATTTACGTAAATGTCTGTGACAGAAACAACGTCTGAGATAGATTCAAATTGCAATGTAAGAGAAATTTTTCAGGAAATGTGAAGATGTCAGAAAATATGTACTTACATGTGACTGTGAATCAAACGACCAAGTCATGTAGTGGCATGGAAGTATATAATAAGTATTCTAGAATCACTAAACTATTTTAGTTTTTCTGACAGTGATTTGCTTTGGAAATATCCCATCAGTACTAGTATAACCTTGTATTTTGAAATATCCTATCAGTATTGTCACAACATTTTGTTTGGAGATATCTCACTGGTGCTGTCCCAGCCCTGTGTGTGGAGATATCCCAACAGTGCTGCCACAGCCCTGTATGATGTGATATTTGTATCAGTGCTGGTACAGCCGTGTGTGTTTAGATATCCCAACAGTGCTGGAACAGCCCTGTGTGGAGATATCCCAACAGTGCTGGAACAGCCCTGTGTGTGGAGATATCCCAACAGTGCTGGCACAGCCCTGTGTGTGTAGATATCCTAACAGTGCTGGCACAGCCCTGTGTGTGGAGATATCCCAACAGTGCTGGAACAGCCCTGTGTGTGGAGATATCCTAACAGTGCCGGAACAGCCCTGTGTGTGGAGATATCCTAACAGTGCCCGGAACAGTCCTTTGTGGAGATATCCTAACAGTGCCCGGAACAGTCCTTTGTGGAGATATCCCAACAGTGCTGGAACAGCCCTGTGTGTGTAGATATCCCAACAGTGCTGGCACAGCCAGTGTAATATCCAACAGTGCTGGCACAACCCTGTGTGAATACACTGTATCACAAAAGTGCCAGCACAGCCTGGTGTGTGGAAATTCACATCAGAGCTGGGACAACACTGACTATGTAAGATGATTCCATAACACAGACTTGCTGTGCTTTTGTGTCCCTGTAACATTGCAACGATGTTATTGATTTGATACATCAAAGTCAGTGAGTTATGTATCGATGTTACATGTCCCAGTAGCAATGTTGAAATCAATGCAACCATTCTCATGACCAGTTGGTTACATGACTATTGTTGTATGTATATAATTGAAATACCTCAGATATTGTATGCTGATTTTATAATAAACCTTGTTAAACTTATACCGGTATAGTGGATTTTTAAATCCACAAGCTTGTCAAATACAAGACATTTTAAGTGCAATTTTTACTACAAATTTAGGGACCTTGATAAATATCATTTTTTTCATGAAAAGTCTAATATTTTCTCTCAGTAAGAAATTTTCATTATTTTTCTGGTGCCAAATATTGAAGTGGTACATTCAGGTCATGTGATCATGAGCTATGTACATTAAACAAATCAAAAACAAAGTTCTAAGGGTATGTACTGCAAGTGCTACCTCAGAAAATGGCATGCCTTTCATGCTGTGGGTCACATGACAGGAAATTACCATTCATTAGGGGTCAAAAGTCAACAAAGAATCTGTAAAGTGTGTTTGCCCATGGTGATTGATTTATTATCATTACACAAGTTAATGTGTTATTCTTTTGTGTTCATACCTTAACTTCATTTTTGTATACTCAATCAAGAATTCTTTTATTGAATTCAAGTGTTCGATTGTACTGTAGCCTTTTGTGTGACCCGTGTCTTATCATCATACAAGTTGAAAAGTTGCCAAGTTATGACATTACTTGCATTTGATGATTAAAATGATGATTATATGATATCATGCTACCATGCACCATTCTGATTGGACAAGAGCTCATTCCATCGATGCTAAAATACTGTTTTAGCAGTGGTAAAACGGGCCCCTGAACCAGGATTTTCTTAAATTGCCCAGTCGGTGCATTTGAATGACCCGATCTAAACTTAATCTGAAACAGTTCGCTTTGTTTCAAAGACCGAAATCTGAATTTTGATACACAGATAAAAGTATGGGTCTGTAACTCACCTCTTGGTGAAAATAAGTTGGGGTCAATGATGAAAGACACCTCTGAAGCAGCACATTTTGGTTTGATGTACACAAATCATTGCATTAGGGCAACGGCGCACCATGCACTTTTGCTTAATTCAGCGGGCGTCGAGACATGATACACAGCTCTTTAACCCTTTCACCACCATGGTTTGTCCCAAATCCATTGTTTTCTATGGTAAAGTTGGACCTGTACACACGGAACTGGGGGTGAAAGGGTTAAAATGAAGCTTGTATTCGTTCATACACAAATAAATTGACACTTCCTCACAGTAACGGTATCTCAGATATTCTTTGCCTAAATTTGGGCTGTAACAAGTGAGGATGTTAACAATGTGGACCAAGAAGTTCAAAATAACAATGGGATTATTCCCGGCGACTGCGACGGAATTTGACATCAAATGCAACAAGCAGTGTCAGCATCAAACTCTCGCTTAATCGAGCAGCACACTCTGCAAAACTTTTGATCAAAGTTGCTGTCATCCCAAGTCTGGATTATTTCAAAACTGCTTGTTTACTGGTACAATAACGTCCAAATTATCCACCATTCAAAAATATAGCACCTGTAACCTCACTGTACCAAGACTGAATGTTGCAATGGTTGACACATCGGTACAAAATAAGACAAATCTATTTTTAGTATGCCAAAACAGCCAGGACTATTGTTGTTATCTAAATTTACGAAACAAATTGTTGTTTTTTTCTTGTGATTTGAACTCTTGACCCATTTTCTGTGTCTGCAGCGGGTCGCAAGTTAGTGTTCGTGTTGCATGTAAATTAATTGCAATGTTGATGATTGTAATGCGTATGTTATCCTGGATATTGTGTGTATCTGTTGTTAACGTAATCCAAACTTTATACAAATGCTCAGTCTCGGGTGCTGAATTTCCAACATTTGATCTGTCATATGTCCGTTTTCTGCATTTAGGGCTTAAAGTGACGAAAATAACCAAGCAAGAAAACAAAGACAAACAAGTTGATATAATATAATAACAATAACCCCGCCACAACCGGGTATACAATCAATTGCGGTACAATTTGCTCCATATAGCACTCGCCTATCGGCTCGTGCTATATGTCGCGCATTGTACCAAAATCTCATGTATACCGTCCTGCAGTGGGGTTATTGCTTAAGTAGCAAAGCCTAACAATCAGGTTTGAAAACCCTCCAGACCCAAAAATAATGTCAAGCTTAACATGGTTACCAGATGTGCATACAGTGTCCATCTGCGTACACTTTAATATCTTTAAAAAGTTGTTTCACATATTGGCTTATCACAGAAGAATGTTTATAACTATGAATGTGCATGTATATGTCAAATGCCTCGTAGAAAGATTGACTGTGTTACTATGTACAACACTTCTTGAAGCACAACATTGTCATGGCCATTTGTACATGAAAAACCTCACAATGGCAATAAGTTCCATGTGGAGGGAATGAAAAAGCGCTGTGCCAGCAGGCCTGGCCCAGTGTTATACGGGAGGTTTTCATGCTGTTCATTGGCACAGTGGTTACAGTTGTGCAACAGGAATCTTTTGAAGCATCTTTATGTCTGTAAGGACTGATGGCTATTTTTCGTCTCAACAAGATGAATGTTAATCGACAAAATACACGGTACTGTCGATTGGCTACTGCAAGATAATGATTTGTGAACTATGGACTTGGCATTGCATAAATCTAATGCTTTGAAGTGAATAGTTCTGCATCAGGAAAGGTCAAGATGCTTCAACGTTTTGTTTATTGATGTGAAAGCTACACAGTCACTCTTAATTAAGTATGGGTTCTGCTGTAAAAAGATTTTTCCTGATTGAAAAAATACAATTAACCAAAATAAAAGTGGTTTCAGACCGAACTCAAAAACTGTATTTGTATTTACTCAATTGTAATCCTTTAATTAATGGAATCTGCTTGAACTGGACTCTTAATGCTGTTGAATATTAAGTAAAAAATTAATTTTTAGACTAGTTAATGTGTTTTTATAAAAACGATGGAAGCCTGTTTTTGTAATGGAGGTTTATTAGAGTAATTTGAATTGAATTCAAATTCATTAAATTCATGTGAATGGACAATTCAGTGAAACTGTATCAGCATTTCAATGTGCAGTGATTGTCAATTTTACTTGGTCATGAAAGTGTTTGTAAATAATTTAATGTGAAAAAAATAAAACATGTTTTTGCAATTGAATTTACATGCAGTATAGTGTGTTCATGATTTTGAAAAAGAAATAGAGCATTATTGTGGATGTCATTAGATATATCATATGCAAACAAAACTCCAGATTTATTTTAAGCATGGGTGCATACAAATAGACATGATTGGAAATTTTGTGTTGCATAATGTCCAAGGTCAATGGTATTGATAGCAAACTAGGTTTGTTCACCTAAGTTCTCCTCCCACTATTAAGGTTGTTTGGATTTTATGATTTAGTGAAGGTGTATATTCTTGTGGGTCGCCAATGTTAATTTTAGGAGTAATATGGTGAAGCATTCAAAATAATCTCTTTACAGCAACTAAAAAATCCCTTGTGGTTGTCAGTCAATCTGAGACTCAGTAATTAAGTTAATTTTTGCATCACATCAGTACTAAGATAGGATTTTTAATAAAAGTGAATTAATGTTGACAACTGAAGAAGAAACACTGCCAGTGTGATGTCTTCTTGTATGAATCATTTATAATTATAGCTGCAGGCAGCTTCATTGGGACCAAGCACCTGCAAACACTGGCATAAGGTGCCCGAATGATAATCAATAACACCTCAATGCCTTGAGGTAGGTGCTTCAGGCCATCAAATTTAAAGGGTGTAGCACTTGTGGTTACTGATTTATAAGTATACTGTTATTTGTGAAATTGAGGTCAAGGTTGTCTGGGTCTCTTATAAATTTTGGCAAAAAACTGTTCCCAAATTTTTGGATGGATATTAAGAATTAGACCTCTATTGGTTAGCCCAAAATTAAGTATATGCATATGTAATGAGATACAGGATGAAGTGCATTTAGGTAGTTCATCCAATCGAATATAGAAGCAGTGGCATTTGTGGTTGCTGATTTATAGACATATTTGTGAAATTGAGGTCAAAGGTTTTCTGGGTCACAAGATATTTTGCAAAAGGTTTTATTCCCATGATTATCCCTCTGTACCAAAACTCAGACCTTTAGCTCTATTGCCTAGCCAAAAATGAGAAATGTGCAAAAGTAATGATGTACAGGATGTGGTGCAATAAGGTCCTCCAACATTCCTAATATGAAGGGTGTAGAACTTGTGGTTACCTTTTTATAGGCATATATGCATATTTGAGGTCAAAGTCATCGAGGTCATATGACATATTGTCAAAAAACTTTTCTCCCATAGTTATCCCTGTGTAGAAAAAATCATACCTAGGCTCTAGCCCAAAATTAGAGATGTGCATAATTAATGAGTTACAGGATGTGGCTCTATAGGATTCCCCTTATACCAAATATGAAGTGTATAGCACTTGTGCTCACTGATTTATAGGCATTTATGCATATTTGAGGTCAAAGTTGATCGAGGCCACATAGCCTTTTGTCAAAAAACTTTCCTCCCAGAACTCTCCCTGTGTACCAAAATCAGACCTGTAGCTCTATGCTTGCCCAGAATTAAATACGTGCATAATGAATGAGGTAAAGGATTTGGCGCTATAAGGTTCAACCTCATACAGAATATGAAAGGTGTATCACTTGTGGTTACTTATTTATAGGCATATATGCATATTTGAGCTCAAAGGTCATCGAAGTCATAGATATTTTTTTGTCAAAAACGTTTTCTCCTATAGTTTTTACTGTGAAAAAAAAATCAGACCTCTAGCTCTATTGCCTAGCCCAGAATTAGATATGCGCATGATTAATTGGGTACAGGATGTAGCGCTATAAGGTTCCACCTCATACGTATGTGTATAGCAGTTGTGCTTACTTATTTATGGGCATATATGCAAATTTGAAGTAAAAAACATTCCCTGGTAGCTATCCCTGTGTACCAAAATTCAGACCTCAAGCTCTATTGGCTAGCCCAGAATTAGATATGCGCATAATTAATGAGGTACAGAATTTTGCCATTCACGTCACATTTTGTCAAAAAATTTCTCTCCATTCATATCCTTGTACACCAAAAATCAGACCTCAAGCTCTATTGGTAATCTAAAATCAGACGTGCATAATTAATGAGGTAAAGGAAGTGGCTGGTCATGTGACATTTATTCAAATGTGTTGCTGTACTTATCAATGTATACTAAAAATCTGACCTTTAGCTCTATTGGCTAGCCCAGAATTAGATATGTGCATAAATTAATAAGATACAAGAAGTTGCAAGTCACGTGCCATTTTGTAAAAAACTTCCCTTCGATACATATCCTTGTTAACAAAAAATCAGACCACTAGCTGTATTGACAATTCAAGAATTAGATATCTGCGTAATTACTGAGGTACAGTATGAAAGGAGGTCAAAGGTGAACAGCAACTCCAAAATTTAGAGTTACAATTCGGTCCCATACCTGATATTATTCGATTCATACCAATCCTGTCCGACTCTTGTGTAGGCCATGGCCGTAGCTTAGCTGCAGAGGTATAGGTCATGCCAAATGTCATGAAAAAATGTGAAAGATAATGCTTTAAGGTCAGAAAGAAAAAAATAAATTGTTAATCGGAATCGCCGCTTCAACTTTGCCCGATTTGAACATTTATTTTATTTCGGCAAATTTATACTTCTGTACTGCAAATACTTTTTTTTATCTTTTATTTAAAATTCGCCAGGAGTTTCACATCGATCATGCCTTACAGCAAATGTAATATACTTGAAAAGTACAAAGCAAACTACAATAATTAGCAAGATTTCATTATTTTTTCAAAAGCTTCTACAAATTTGCTATCATGTCGTAATTCTTTCTCAACCTTGTATCTTACAACACACTCCTGTCTGAAAAGTACATCTATGGGTACTTTCCCATCCCCGAGCCAATATTTATGAATGGACCATTTTCCTAACAAAATAAACAGTTTGATCACTTCTCCATTGAATTTTGTGCAAAGCCATTTTTCTGCATTACAAATGAAAATAATGTCAACATTCGTCAAAACCACATTTTTACTCAAAAAATTACAAATGATAATTGAAATTTTTACCCCAAGACGTTTTGCCACTCGGCATTCCAAAAATTTATGTTCCAAAGAATCGGGAACCTGACATACATTACAATTCACAGAATCGATTTTTTTCCAATAATACAAATACTTATTACATGGTAATAACCTATGTAGCAATTTCCATTGAAATTCTCTTAATTTAATTTCTCTTGTACATAAATAAATATTCTTCCAAATCATCTGACTGTGAACAAGTGTTTTTAAGCTATTTACTTGTCAGTGTTTGAACATTGTTGCTGTAGGAGAATACGATAAATGGATTTACAAGTGATTTTGTCTATTGGAATAAATTGACTATCTGTGTATAAACCATACTGCAAATTCTCTCCTAGAAGTGACTTGTAAAAAATATGATATTTCTTACTCCACCTTTGCGTTACATTTCGTTTTGTAATGACATTATCACATGCTATGTACCAGTCATTTAAAACTCTGACATAAAAAATAGGTATTAATGACGAAACATTTCTTGGTAAAGAATTCCAACATCGGTTTTGTTGTAATAAATCACATGACTCATCGATAGTAAAGTAATGTCATGGTATTGCAGCCCAAATGCTGCCTTTACCAGAAACCAATCTTTTAACCCAAAGGGCATTGATAGCACGAAGCTGTTTATCAACATTGATACTCTTGACACCACCCTTGTGGTAGTCTTTTTCCAGTGTCGTTTGTTTAATTTGACGTTTTCTTTTGATAAAAACATCAACAAGTTTTTGCACTTTAGCTTTCACTTCATCGGGTATACCGATTACTGAAGCTAAAAACAGAATTTGCGAAATACCTAAGACTTTCACAATAACAACTCTCCCATAAAGTGTTAAATTTCTTCTGCCCCAAGTATGTAAAATATTTTCCAGCTTTTTAACTTTATTTGACCAGTTTAAATCTTTGCATTTTTCATCATCATACCCAAAATAAGCTCCAAGGGTTTTTACAGGTTCATTTGTCCATTCAATCCCATCCACCTTATCAGTACATTTTCCATTTTTACCCATCCACATTGCTTTTAGACTTTCGACTACTCATTTTTAATCCACAGCACTTATAAAAGTCCCCCATAACATTTAAAACAATCTTAATAGAACTCTTATCTTTCACAATAATTGTCGTAAAGAGATTTTCGCAGAGTTATTATTTGGAATAGAAATACCAGAAATTTGCTTGTGTTGTCTAACTTTACATGCAAGGACTTCTATGACAAGTAAAAACAGTAATGCAGAGAGAGGGCAACCCTGACGTACTCCTCTCTGAAGCGAAAAAAAAAAATCGGAATTCCAACCTTTATACGAAATGCGGCTAGAAATGTTGGTGTATAATACTTTCACCCATTGAATAAAATTGTGACCAAACTTAAACCGTTTCAATACGTTAAACATGAAGTTCCAGTTCACACTGTCGAAAGCCTTTTCATAATCAATAAACAAAATTGCCCCCTCTAAGTTGTTCTTTTTTGTATAGTGAAGGATATCAGTGATGAGACGTATATTTTCGCCAATATAACGTCCTTTCATGTAACCAGTTTGATCACGATCAATGACAAAAGGTAAAACACATTTCAGCCTGTTTGATAAAACCTTGGTAGCAATCTTGTAATCAATATTCAACAATGACACAGGCCTCCAATTATTTAAATCACTTTCCATGCCCTTTTTGAATAATAGAGATATCATACCTCGCTTTTGTAATGTTGAAAGTTCGCGAAAAATCAAAGCGTCATTCAAAGAAGAAATTACTAAATATTTAATATCTTGCCAGAAGAAACGATAAAATTCTACTGACAATCCGTCGCAACCCGGAGACTTGTTTCCTTGCATGGTCTTTAACGCGTGGAGGCATTCCTCTTCTGTGAGAAGACCTTCGCATAGCTCCTGCTGTGAATCAGATAGCTGTGGTAAAACCGTGTCCGATAGAAATCTGTCCAACGTCATTCCACTTTCTCTGTGCTTATACAGTTCGCTGTAGAAGTTTCGCTGTTCTCGGAGAATTCCGTCTGTGTCTGTCACCTGTTTTCCATCACTTTTCACCAGCTCTTTCATTTCTGTATTTGCAGTGTTATGTTTTTCCATGTTTAAAAAGTACTTGGTGCTTCTTTCCCCTTTTTCAATCCATGTGACACGAGATCGTATTTGTGCCCCTTCTGATAATAACGTATATAGCTCTTCAAGCCGCTTCTTAGTTTCACCGTATCTTTGTAAATTCTCATCCGATGGATTTGTGATCATTAATCTTTCATATTCTTGTAGCTTCTTTTCAAGGTTCGGTATTGCTTTGTTGTAGTTCTTTGTCGCGTTCCGCGTAAATTCTATAGCATATTCTTTAACTTCTCCTTTTAAAAAATCCCACTTCACTTGGTTGTTATCAAAGCTTTTACGTTGACAGTTCTGTATAAGTTCTTTTACATTTGTAACGAATTCTTCCTTTTCCAAAAGTTTATTGTTGAATTTCCACGTTCCTGGTCCCCTCTTGTCGACGCTTAACTGAATCTCCAGGGATACAGCCATATGGTCTGACAGTATGGCAGGTCTGATGTCTGTCTTCTTGACTTGACGAAGAAGATGCTTAGCAAGAAAGATGTAGTCCAGGCGGCTGTGAACTGGCGACGGTGTGAGTCTGCGCCATGTGAACTGACGTTTTCCTGGGTGCAATTTTCGCCAAACGTCACATAGACTGAAACGCTGAATGAAATTCCGTAAAACGGCTGTAGAGCTGTCATTTGTACGGCGTGATTTTGCATTGGATACTCTGTCCATATTTTTGTCCAGTGTACAGTTGAAATCACCTACCACTAATGTGTTCTCGTACGAACAATTTTCGTTGACGTAATCGTTGCATTTTTCGAAGAACTCTTTTCTTTGTTTCATGCCATTTGGGGCGTAAATACCACAGACTGACATTTTCAAACCATTGTGACTCCCATTTATTATGATAATTCGGCCATCATTGTCGTTCCACACAGTGTCAACGTCAAAGTGAAAATTTTGACGGACCAATATAGCTGTACCTCTGCTATAATTGTCACCTTTCGAATAGAAAATTCTGCCACACCATTCTTTTTCCCACAGATCAGTGTCTCTTCCGTCTCCGTGAAGTTCTTGTAAAATTGCCACATCTGTCTTTTGGAATTTAAGCCATCGAAAGATATGTTGTCGCTTGGTTTTCTCATTGAAACCCCTGACGTTCAGGGTAATAAATCTGATATTGTTCATCATTAGGATCGCAACTTCCGTCTTCTTTTACGATTCTTCTTGGTGTCTGTTTTCTTCACAGTTGTTGACGTTAATAATGGCGGTGATTCTGCAGATAACTCGAGACGTCCTCTCGAGACGTATTATATACGTCAGTTACATTTTCATCGTCCACATCTGTCACGTTTTTATCATCTTGTAGACTCTCTGACGTTACAGCTGTTTTCGACTTGTTTCCTTTACTTTCCCGTAAAAAAGCAATGATAGAACTTTGTTCTTTTCCGTCGGATGTGGTGGTCGCTTTACCCTTCTGAATGACAGTTGCAGTCTTTGGAGTACTTTCTCTTTGTATCGGCACTTCACGCTGCTTTGATGGAGGATCGTTGACCGTGTCTTTTCTGGTTGTTTTACAGTCTCTTGCAATGTGTCCATCTCCTGAACATTTCCTGCACTTTATCGGCTTTGCGCAAACGGAACTTGAATGTCCTTCCTCAAGACATTTACCACAGCGTTGTTGGAAATTTGCCATGGGTTGTTTGCAAATGATCTTAGCCGAAAATGTTCCGATTTTAATGAAGTCTGGTAACGGTGCTTTCGGCTGTTCAATATACACAGACCGATCTCCATTGAAGATGTTAGTCAGCTTGCCTTCGAACCTCCACTTTAGACGAGTTATGTCTGTTTTTAGCTGCAGGCCCATGTTGTTAAGAGTGGTCATAATCGCACTATCATCAAGCGATAGAGGCAAGTCCTTTATGGTTACTCTGAGCCAGTTTTCATGCAGTTCTCTTCTAAAGGGGTTTCGTCCCCATAGTGGAACAGACTTACCCCGTAATGCTAGTCCGTGCTGAAGTAAAATTGTTCTGTCAGCTTCATCACTTAGATAAATTCGCCACAATCCCCTTACTCGTTGTAATCCTTCAAGACTATCGATTGTAACGACTTCTGCTATTGCTGCTAAAACCTCCTCACCTCTTAGCCAGTGGCTGCTATCTCTTGGTTGCACGTCTGACTGTTTGAGAAAGAGCGGTAGAACTTGAGCGCTGTCTTGGCTGGCTGTAGCATTCCGGTGGTTGGCAACCACCTGTGCGTACAGTGCTTTGTCTTGACTCGCTGTGGCCATACTGGCTTGTTCGGTACCAAAACTAACAAAAATCCTTCTTACACGAACAAAATGTTCACTTTGTTACCTGAACACTGCTCAAAAACAGTTTAGGTAACAGATGACTGAAACTTAGATGCAAAACACCACTGATTTCGCAAGAAATATACGATGTTTTTAGAGCGTTTCGAAAACCTGCTTCGGTAGATTGCAGAACAGAGCGCCCTCCAAATGTACTGCCGACGAAGTGTAGGGCGCCGCCAACGGCGGCGCCCTACACTTCGTCGGGTTTTCGTGGGCATGTGGGATTCTGAATGAGACTCTTAATTGTGCAAACACCGACTGTATATGTAATTTCCTATGTTATTGTTGAGAAATATAGTGTTAAATTCAATAATCAGTATCAGTGTATCTTGTCTGAGATATTTCTGGTTAGCTTAAAAGGGGGAAGGATTATTTTGCCTAGTCTGCATCCTGGCAAAAAACTCCAAGGGACCGCGGTTACCTTTGGCCTAAAAAAAATTAAAAAAAATTGCTTGGCGCTCCTGAAACACCATCTTCTCAAAATCGACATGGCCTGTTACCTTAAAATTTGGCATGAAGGACACTTACCCTACAGTCTACAAATGCTGTAAACAGAATTTCGATTGATTAATTTTTATGCAAATGAGATGGATTTCAACGTTTCCTTTTGTAAAGATTAAAGTGGAGTTTTTCATAAAAACGAAATGGCCGCCAAACCACGTGACCGATCCAAATGATTTTTACAAAGTTAAAAGTATCGAGACTGAGAATTATACGAGTAAAAGTTAAGTTCTATCGGTGTGTTGGTTCTGGAGAAGATGATTTTTAAATATTAAATTGGTATTTTTTAAAATCCTAAATAGCGGTCAAGGTCACGTGACCACTCGTGATTTAATTAGCAAATTTTAAATAATTAAGACTATGCTTGCTGTGAGAAAAATTTCAATTTGACCAGACCCCTAGGTCATCATAGGAGGCCGTTTTTAGGTTTCTGAAAAATCCAATAAGGGCGCCAGGTCACGTGACCAAATTTCAAAGGTTAGGTGCACAGATCGACCCAAATCAGCCCTACAGGTTTGAAATGGCTGCGTGCAGCGGTTTTTGAGATCTGGTCGACAAAGTAGTGACGGAAGAAGAAGTTGTAGTTGTTGTTGCAGAAAGCTGAACTTCTGTAAACTTAAATTCTACCACCCCCTCCCCTCCCGTCCCCTTAAAAAAACAAACGCTCCCATAAGGTACGTTAAGGTAGAACGCGTCTAGGGGACAGGTTTTTGGACTCTCAAATTTCTGAATTTTTTTCTGATCTACCACATGTGGGGGCTTATTTTAAAGCTCTTGGAGAAAGAAAAATTTGAACCGTCTTGGTTTTTCGAAAATCCCAAATTAAATTTCCCCCGTAGAATTGACAGGTATGGCGGCCACTTTGAATTTAAAATGTCGGGTTCAGCAGTTTTCCTTAGGGCTTGGGTTTTTTGGTGTCCCCAAAAATTAGTCGACACCCTAACGTCTATAGTATTTTGCTACAAGTATCTGACTTCTTCGAGAAATTGCTTTCGATGTTACTTATTTTGATATTTTCGATTTGTATAGTGTTGGTGCAAAAAAGTCCATCAATGAACACAAGCCATAACTCTGAGGAGAAAGGGTAGTTTTCTGCGTACAGAATATCAAATATGAAGCTTTCACTATTTGTTTTGAAACAAGCAATTAAATTCATCGAGAAATTCCTTTCGATTGCATGTTTCTGTATGTTTTACCAATGTGTTCAAAGCGTACTAAAATATCCTGTGAAACTCAAGCCATGGAAAAGGGTCATCCTTTACTAACAGATTGTCAATTATAGGACTTTGCCATTTTATTGGTAAAAGTAATTGAATTATGTCGCATGGGCGTGATTTTGCAAAGACAAATATTTGCTTGCATGCTTGTGCTGCATTAAACATGAGCTCCTCGACCGAGGTGAGTAAAGTAGGTTTAGCATACGTATCCTCATTCCTCCACACCTAGGGAGTACAATATATCCACTTTAGGCATGTCGTCTGCGAGATCGTCTGCATCGCTGTTTTCGGTTTTGGGAGGGATCTGAGTGTATATGGCATGATGTCGGCTTACGCAGGTGAAAAACATAAAGTAAACACTGATTTGCTTCAAGAAAGGGAGAAGGCATCCTTTAACCCGACAGAATTGACCTATATCGTCGACGGAGGACCCCAAAAGACAAGAAGACGACGCTATATTCGTGAGTACATGTACATCATACATGTGTACAATACAAGTATAAACGACTCTCCAGTTTAATTACATGAATTACTTGTAGGGAGTTGTTCACCGGGAGGGCATGCAGAGAGGCGATATCGGCTCAAGCTTAGTTATCGGTTTCATACATTCAACGTATAAGTTACAATTGAAGTAAAATACAACAAATGCATATATCTAATAAGCTAGCCCTGCGTACGATGCTCTGTGTCTGCGTCGTATGGTCTCCCAACATGGCTGTGTACCACGGCTTAATATATATTACATCATGTCCGGTACGTGTGCAAACAAGCATTTGTCAAGACAAACTTTAAACTTTTATCAATTTGACTGACTTCATACTAACCTTTAGAGTGGAACTTACTGTAAGGAGAGCAAACTTTTGCCCTATATTGTTATTTGTGACCCTTGCTCTTCATGGCAGGGCAGTGCGTTGTTCAGTAACGGATGTGCCTCTTGAATTTTGCTCATTTTCAATGATTATGCAATAAGTTGAAAGCGAATTTCATTTTCATCTTTCCGTATTGTATACCTTGTATACTATTATCTAAAAATGATGATTTTATTTCAACCAATGAATTCACAACAATGAACTTAACTGCGTTTTAAAAGTTGTAAACTCCTGCACTTTACTCAACCTTTCAAAACTCATTTTCTAAACCATCAACTTACGGAGGAAAGACGAATTTAAAAAAGTAGACTCTCTGAATTTTCAATTACTATCTTGTATTACTTGAGTTGCCGGTTATTTCTGCAATACTTTGACATTTGCATCTGTATACAGCTTTGATTTTCACATAATGATCAAAGGCCAGAGGCCAAGTATGCTGATAAACAAGAAGAATTAAAAAAAATACATGTAATATTATAGGGAACACTTCATCTCCACATATATCATTATCCATGACCACAGTTTATGCCTGTAAGAGGGTTTAACAGTAGCACTTGAACGTTTCTCCAAAAGAAGCATTCAGTTGATTTGTTACCAATAAGGTATATTGCAATGGGGATACGTACCTCACCCTTTTCCACCAGATGTAGGCCTCATACAGAGGTAGCAAACTTACCTGATTCTGAGAAAGTGTGTCTTATGTACAAGAAACACGATTGGAACTAATTTGGGATAATTGGATATTCATATTTTTCAAATTTCTCAAAAGTGTTAGGTGCTCTATAGGAGAATATTGCAATATTACAAATAACTCATAAAAAAACAAGTGTATAACTTAAAAAGAAAAGCAGATGAAACCGACATTTCTTTACTATCCAATTATCCCAAATTAGTTGCAATCGTGTTAAGAAGTGTTTTTATATGTTAATGAGGGATTTTAACGAGAGTTGAAAAACTTTGATGTGAAAGTGAAAGATTACCGTACAGCAGGCCTCATACCACCACCAGCAGGAAACGTCACCCATGTCTCATTCCCAGGCTGTGAACAACTCCCTACAAACCCTTACCTACTGCAAAAGCCCTTGCTACCTATGATCTTTCCTATGCCTCTGTCTTTTCTAAATCAGAAAACTTCCAAAGAGGAGAAAAACACTTCCCTGTCCGTACACTTGTCCTTAAACATTAGTTGCTTGCTAAACAAGCAAATGAACTTTCCATGCCAGTTAAGGAGCATAAATTGCTTTGTATTCCTCTTTCCACCAGTAAAAAATCTGTTATCAAGGAATTTCTTACAAATATTTTATTTGCACAAAAAGCTGTACTCTGAAAGACATCCTTTTCTGAAATAGTAAATGCGCCTCTAAAGTGAAAGATTTACAATTTTGCTCAAACTTTCCTGAATGAAAGTGTCAACCATTCTCTTACCAACTCAACAATAAAAATAGGGGGTCACCGTGCAAAGCCTGGAACTAGTGAAACAAATTACCAAATTAACAAATTACAGCATTAGAAATTCAAAATGGCTACAATTCCTGTATTAACTCTATTGGGGAAATTAAATTTTGGACTTTTGAAAAACTACGACGTTGAAAGTTTTTCTTCCCCCAAAAGCTTTAAAATGAGCCCCACAAGTGGTAGATCAGAAACGATTGTAAAAGTTTGAGACTCCGACTATCTTTCCCGGAGGCGCGTTCTACCTTAAAGATAAACTATGCTGCCGAATTGTTTTGATGTTTTTCAGAAACTCTGGCTCTCAATGACAAAGACTTTAAGGAAAAGGATCCTGCCTTCCTAAGCCGTGATGAACAGTACACAAGTATTGTGAGAAGATCCACCCTCCTTGTGAAGAAATTAAAAGAGCTGAATTTGACAGATGTGTCTGATCAGGATATCTACATACAGTAAGCAACCGTGTCACTGTAAAAACCAAGAACTTTTTATCAACATCTCATATTATTAGTTTTACTTATGCCAGATTAAAAGAAAAATATATTTTTTCCCATTTTAAAAAATCACAGATAATTTACTGTTTTTTGATGGGTCACACTGAAGTTAGAATGAAATATTAAGAAAAATTAGACCATCATGCTTTATTTTCTGAGGGCTTGTAAGCGGAAACACATTTTTTTCTAACGCATTATGTACTGCTTGATCACTTGTACCTGAACGCATGTACCATAGGTATTTGCAGTGCAGTATACCAAAAACTTTATTCGATGTAACCTTATGTTAATGAGCACTTGTTCCCAGGGCAAATTTTATTTGTAATTAACTAGTGCTTACAAACATTTTGAAAATCGTCACCTACAAGCTGTACATCTTGACAGAGAAACAGTACTTGGGCACTTGGGTATGGGAGATTTCAAAAGCAATAGCTGCGATAATATTTGTGCCAAAGTAAGGAAAAGATTACATTTCCGAAAGTTTGGATATTTTCAGACCCCAGTGTCTTCCAAGGTATTTCTTTCCTTAACGATCAAGTCATGGCCAGCTATGATAGGCAGAGGTTCACTCATGCAAACATAATGCTCTCTCTGCCGCTTATGCTTTGATACTTATTTGTAAAGAATTTAGCATTTTAAAGACCATGTAAAGTAAAGTGTCAAAATGTAAAATGTTTTACACTGCTCTTTCCCACAATTGTAGCGAAAAGCTTGAGTGAGACCAATTCAGCAAATATGCTATCTTTTGACTTGTAAAAATAGATAAAAATTTACCCAATCAGAACGGGGTGTGTGACATAATAAACCTATAAATACTCAATGACATCAAAGCTAATCATTACAAAAGTAGGAACTTGATTCATATCATTCCGCCAAACTTTAGACTCCGAAAATGAGTTATACTGGATATCGCTTTTTTGTATTTTCTTTTGTGACAAATGACACAACTCCAAGAGTGCAGTGTACTCAGGGTATTCGCATGAGTGCATGCTGAAATGTTATCTGCTCTACATGTCACTCCATGAGTGTCTATAAAGAGTCCAGTGATGTGGATGGCAATTAAACCCTCATACAAACTATGGTGCAGCACTGGGACTCTCTTGACATAGGGTTCTGCCACTATTCATCTGCCATTGAGAATAATAGATTTTTCCTATGCTCTATAGTGACTGTACTGATTAATGCGTGTTTGTTCCAAACCTTTCACTGTTTCCAGTGCCATTTGCGGAGGCAACTGCACTTTCAGCTCACCGTATTGCAAGGGGACGCACTAACTCAACAATTATCAGGATTTTTTTCACGCTCATTGTATGGTGTGTCCCTAAGTTTCATAATGCCTTCTTTTGCGATTATTACCGGTGTTTGATCCTAAGAAATACTGTTGTGACTGCTGGAATATCTGAAAATTGTTTTGTTACAGTGAATTTTCAAGGATCATCACTATGAAAGAGAACCATTAACATTATTACAAAAAATCTGGCAATCATATAATTGCAAAAATATGCATTCAGACGATAGCGCATTAGATTGCTGTATAGTGCACATTATGCATGCATTACATTTTAATTCCTGATCACTTTGTAGCAGTTTTGGTAAAAAAATTGTTTCTCAAAAACTATTGCCCTGAAATTTTGTTCACTTAAGGGATTCCTAGACTATCAATTCATTGTTATTGTTTTCAAATTTTGAACAAATCTGCACAATATTGTTGATATGCTAATAGCTTATGTCAATTTTTTTGTAAAAAACATGATCTCCTTTCTTAGTCACAGTATTTGCCTTATTTTGGTGAGTTGATGGATAATTTGCTTTTTTCTATCTAGGACTGCTCTACGCATGGAAAAAAGCATATTTTCTGTACATGATGGAATAGTTATACCCATGCTACAGACACAAGCTGATGAAACTCAGAAAAAGAAATGGCTGCCAAAGGCATTGAATTATGAAATCATTGGCTCATATGTGCAGACCGAACTTGGACATGGTAAGTTTAAGAATGGTTATGCTGCCTCTGCCTCCGCCCTTTTTCTTAGGGTCATATCCTAAGAATAATTAATAAAAAGCCAAGTACTGCAAAAGAGAACAGTTCTTGTGTCTGCGGAATTCCCAGCTCGCGCCCTCGGTGCAACGCTTGCGAATCCCCCACACACGTACACAAACAATACATTGAAAAGGCACGAGGGACTTTCGACATTCTAAGTACTTTGCGTAGGTAATGAATGATCGTCTCAGAAACCACTCGTCTAATAGGTTTTAATGTTTCAAGATTTTTTGTAAGCCTGCCTGTATAAGTGTCCAACCAGTGTGAGAGACAGATGGCAAAGACACTATAGGCATAGCATTTTTCTGCGCAGGCTGTTGATAAATGTCTCTCTTTATAGGAGGTCTGCAAGTATGAGCAATACTGAATTCTTCTGCCCTAAGAGTATCTGGAGTATTGCCAAATGTCTGTGTATGTAAGGGGTCTGTAAGTAATGAGCCATAATGATTCTTCTGCCATAAAAATATTGCCAAAGGATCTCTGCACTCACTTAGTGGTTCTAAGTTTTGTTTAATTATTACGAACATAAGAACCATTGGATGACATCAAATTGTTCAACCAGGAACCAAAATATTTTCAAGCCTCCCCTATAGGCAGAGCAAAACTTTCAAGCCCTCTCCACTACCCCACAGAATTTCCAAATCCCCCTGAATTCCTCCAGTCCCCTCACCATATTTGTGAACAGAGTCTAATCCTTCAATTGATCTCTTGTGTTCTGCAAATGACCTCTCTATGAAAAATTTTATCCATTTAGTAACATCTCCTAAACAGGAACTTTTGTCAGAGGCTTGGAGACAACTGCAACCTTTGACCCCAGCAACCAAGAATTCATCATTAATTCACCAACACTGACTTCTACAAAATGGTGGCCAGGATATTGTAAGTAATCAACTGACTAATTTGTAAAGAAAAACATGAAAATAAAACTAGTTTAATATATTGGCTGGTGATTGTGTCTGTCTGTCTGTCTGTCTGTCTGTCTGTCTGTCTGTTGGCATGATATCTCAAGAATGGCTTATCAGATCAGAACATCTGTAGAGAATCTGTTTGGAAATGGCAATAAGACCTGGTTAGTTTTTGGTGGATGTGGCAGACATGAGTATAATAATTTGCTTTTTTTCAGAAATCATATTCTCAGAATCACCGTGTCTTAGCTTATGAATCTTCTTATGTTAATTAATGATATGACAGATTCCAAAGTGATGTAGAAGCTAATGCCAATGGCACTGCTCCTTTGCATTTTGAATTAACTTTCCTTATTGGGGATATATCTCCTTTGACTTGACTGACTATGTATATTCAAGATACTATGATATAACACTAATGAAAGTCATTTTGCATATTTACACAAGGCTAGTTACTACATTTCCCATTAACAAAATTTTCTAATAAGGGATATATCTGGATTGACATGACCAAATTTGATAAAACTTGCTCTGTGCATTAAAGATACCGGTACTACAATATATCAGTAATGAAAGTCATTTTGCATTTTTTCATGAGCTAATTATTAATTTACAAATTTAACAAACTTCTTATCACTTTGGAATAGATTATTACATCTTGAACAAAGAACCATCAGAACCAAAGTTGATGAAACTTTCTGTATACATAGAAAACAATATCGTATATCACCAGTCAAAGTTGTTTAGCACTTTTACGTCAGCCAATAACAGGTCTGCAAATTTGATAAACTTTCTGTATCGGGAATATATATCCGGATAGACTAGAACAAAGTTGGCAAACATAGAGGTACTGTCTGTATTGAAGATATTGTGATATAATATGAATGAAAGCCATATTGCGTTTTTAAATCAAGAAATTCCTAATTTTCTATTTAAATGACTTTTATTAATTAGGAACTAAAGAATAGAAGGACATGACCAGAGTTGATAAACTTACAATGTTAATGATATGATGATGTAACATTTGTGTATGATATTTAGCAGTTTCACCTCAGGTAATTGCAATTTTGCATATTTACTGAGATGTCATAAATTAGCACATAAAACTTGAAGGACTTGACCAAAGGCAATTAAACTGGCTACATATGGCAATGATTCAATGATATGTATACTCAGCAGTTTTGGTTTCGAAGCTGTGCACGATAAATTACTTGTTCATGATATTAATTATAACAATTTTAACAAACACCTGGCATTAATGTCAAAGATAAGTGTCAATTACAGACAACTGCGGCTTGTCTGCTGAAACACGGCCCATTTTCAGTTCACATCTTGTCTAAACATTGTATTGTGATGCAAATAGTCAGCATGTGACCTTTCAATAGTGCATTGGAAAGGGAAAATAAATGCCTAGAAAGGTATAAATGAAGAAAGAACGGATGATTTCTCATCGCAAGCCCCAGATTAATGAGTCATGCTTAGGATTTTTTGTATGAAGCTAATTTACACTGTCCTGATAGACAGGCCAAGAATCAATGTGTATGTGCACTGTGCATGCCAATAAAGCATCATATGTGTATTTTCATTAAAGGTTCAGAATGTCTTCCTTACTGCCTTCAAATAGCAAACTTCTTTGAAAAATATACCTTCATGTTCTTTATCACATTTGTGCCATCGGCACACTCAGAGTTAAATATTGATTTTGTGCTGGTAATAACTTCAATGTTTAATAATGTAACAAAAGCATAGAAACTTTTTCACATGGATGTTCATTTCAGTGGGTAGGTCAGCAAACTGTTGTGTATTGATGGCCCAGTTGTATTCGCAAGGGAAGAAATATGGTGTTCATGCATTCATTGTACCGCTGAGAAGATTTGATAATCATGAACTTTTACAAGGTATGTGTATATATTGTCGATAATGAACCCCCGAATGCTTTTAGTTATTGTCTTCAGTACTTCAGGTAAATTAAACTCTTTGAACTAGGACTATGACAAATGTGACATCTTGTTGAAGACGTACATAAAAACAGGATTCTCAGGTCTTAATGATTCAAAAATCCTTGTTAGTCCCAACGGACATCGTCAAAGGGGACTTATCAGGCTTGGTCATGTCACTGCGTCCTCCTTGTATCTGTCCGCCCGTTCACGCAAATTTATCAGAGATGCCTGGAGCGATTTCGTTCAAACTTGGTAAAAGGATTACTCCCTATATCATTATATGCATGTTGATTTGTTTTGTGATCCAACCCTATATAATTGTGTGACGGCAATTTTATAAACAAAGCGGGGACTATGTCACTGACAATGACCTTTTGAAAAAGAACTCTGTTTCTAGAGTGACTGCACTAAACTTGATGAAACATTGTAAAGATGTTCGTCATACAGAGCTCTGATAGCACACAATGATATGTTTTGCATCAATAAATTGCTAATTTGCATATTTGATGAATTTTTGTAATTAGGATGATATATCTAGAAATACTATAGCAAAATTGATAAATCTTGGTACAAATTTTTAGCACATAGTCTTATAATACTGCAAAAGATAATTAGCATTGTCATACGAATTAATTGCTAATTTGCATATTTAAAGAACTTTCCTAATTAGTGGCTCTCGCCAAAAGTACAACGTCAAATTTGATGAAACTTGGTACAGATGTTGATCTTGCAGAAGTGTTATGCTGTGCAAAGAGATGTAGAAGTATCATGCCAATTAAATGCCGATTTGCATATTTAATGGATTGTTTAATTAGGCTGATATGTCAAGAAATGGTTCATCAAATTTCATGAAACTTGGCACAGCTGTTGAGCTCAGATTGCTTTATCATTAAATCAAGACATGTTGATTATTTTTTTTAATTTAGATGTTTAATGAACCTTCCTATTTAGAGTGATATGTCAAGAAATACCGAATCTAATTTTTATGAAACGTCTGGTGGAGATGTTGATCTCACAGTGCCGTAATATAATTCAGCAACACTAAGCGGTCTGTCAGTGTTATAATAGAAAATAAAAATGTTTGGCAACATCCTGTCAATTAATGACCTTTTGTAATTAGGGTGACAGCCAAAGTTGGTCTTACATATTCACCACCATTTAACTCATTTTCAATCACAGACCCAATCAATGAACAGGACTCTATCCTCTCCAATGACTTATAATGAAAGTACCCATTAACAAGTGGTGACTGTCTTATCAAGCTTACCTGTTCCTTAAAGAATTGACATAGTTATGTCATGGTTACCAATAATCTGTTAATTCCAGGATACTGCAAAAAGATTTTATTGCAATGAATAACTTCAATCTAATGTAGCTATTTACATGTGGTACACTGAAATTCATGAAAAGTCTTGCATATATATGTAAACAAATATCTGATTAATTTCTTGGCTTATCCAGGTGTAAAGATTGGAGACATTGGACCTAAACTGGGTATAACCAGCAATGATAATGGTTTCTGTAAATTTGAAAACGTAAGGATTCCAAGAGAAAATCTCCTGTCAAAATACACAAAGGTAAAAAGAGCGGTTGCAATATTGTGACCTGTTTAATCTAAACATCAAAAGACGTTAAACAAACATTCTATGCTATATTGTAGAAGATCAAGTTTTCAAATTAATCTATCATTATAAACTCTCTTTTTGAAATTGGTTTAGTCCATTCCAGCATTGTGACTTGACTAGAGATATGTGCACTCTAAGCAGCATAGAAATTACATTCTAAAAAGCGATCCCCTCACCTGAGTATCAAGGGATATCCAGTGGTAGTTTGCCAGTCCTACTGGTCCTGGAGTCTAGTTTACTCGTATGGAAGACTTGGTTTGCTCGTTGTGCATTCTAATGGTCTTCTTACAGGGCTCAAAATTAGCGGTAGTCCCGCGTCCACAGACTACCAACTTTTCCCTAGGGCTACCAAAGTCCATGAAATGGTATACCACACGGACTACCAAAGCCTGGGACATGAAATACTTGGCGTGCGATGTCCGTCACTTTTGGACGATCTAAATGCTGTCAACATGTAGTTTCATTTGTTTGAAGCAATTATCCTTTCATCTGTGAAGAGTTTTTTCTGGTGACTATTACAATTTTCACTGCTATGTTGTTGTTTCACAAGATGCAGAGCGTTTGATACTAGAATGTTGAGGTGCTTTTCCGTGTGCACTCTTTGCATGCCAGTTCACACTATGCTGTTGATCGGCAGCATACAAGACGTACTTGTGTCAAGTTTTGGGGTTTTGATGCTGAAATTTCACAAAACTTTTTCTTCTATATCAAGAGATTGTGAAATCAGTTTGATTTGAAATAGTAATATAAAACACTGTGCTTGGAAATCGTGGCTGAGTTTCGCTGTCTTTTATCTATGGTTGTCGATCAGTATCAATGTATTACGTTCTGTACAGAGAGACTCGGGTGTAACAAGACATGCCAGTTCATAAAGATCATGAGAATATTTTTTTCTGTTTTTCTTTACTAAAGTTACAATTTCTTTGGATGTATAAGCCGATTTAGAAAGTGATAGAAAGTGTTACAAATGTACAAAAATAAGCATAAATTAAGCGTTCGTGACACATAACATGGGGTTTCTCGAGTAGAAGCCCCTAGTTTTACTGCTATTTTGTGTTGCTGAACCAGGGGCTTATACTGGGACGAGTACAGTATCCCTAAACCAAAATATTCATGGACTACCAGCCATTGTCACTGGGCTACCAACTTCAGAAAATGGTAGCCCAAGTGGACTACCAAGGTAAAAAGTTAATTTCGAGCCCTGTCTTAGTCCTGCAGTATAGTTTAGGTAACTGTAGTCCTGCTGTTTGCAATATATGAGATCTAGGTTGATATTCCTTTTCAGTGTCTTATAATTTACAAGTCATGTATTCTCATAGTCCTACTATACATATTGATAGTCATGTAATCTAGAATGCTATTAATTTGCAATTCTAGTTAGCTTGTCCCCCTGTCTAGTTTATCAGTCTTGCTGTCCAGCTTCAAGTCCTGTGGGCTAGTTTGCTATCTAACTATATAGGCTTCAAGTTTGCCAGTCTTGCCGTCTAGCTTGCATGTTAGCATTATTTATCTAGAAGTTATGAATATGACCAATAACTGTCATGTGTTAATTTTTGTTCATAATACAAGCCTTGCCTTTGTCGAGTATGAGCCTATTACTGTAACCTCGCTATCTTTGTACGTTATTTCAAAGAAAACAGTCTATATATGTTAATTGCCCCTAATCCCAACATTAATTTGTTCTGCTGATCACTTACGTGGGGGCTTATCACCCCATACACAGGTAGGGAGGGTACAGTAATAGGCTTACACTCAACACAGGCAAGGCTCGTAGAATGAAAATATTTAATACATGACATTTATTGATCATATTCATAACTTCTAGACGAATAATGCTAAAGCTAGCAATACCCTGTGGACATTCAGTCTTGTTTGCTATACTAAGTCTTGCAATGAAGTTTAACAAATCCTACTGTAACACACCTCATCCGCAGTCTGTGTTCTAATTCGCCATTGACAGTCACGTGGGATGCGTTCTTTTGTGCTGATCCACGTAAACGACGTCATCAGGCATCATTTGTCGGAACTGTTGCCTGCCAGGCATCAGTTCCGAAAAATGATGCCCGCTGACGTCAAAAAACAGTTGGCGCATGCGTGAACTGGAATGTAAACAAAGATGCCGTCTGCGGACGAGCGAAACGATAGTCGAGAAATTTCTCGGTTTATCCTACTTTCTGAAGAAGAACTGAATGCTCTGGTTTCAAACAAGGACTCGAAACGAACGAAGACGATAATCAAAGGTGCATTGAACGTTTTGCAGAAGTATTGCGACCCTGTCGGCAAAAACTTTTTCTTGCTGAACCACTCCAACATATTACATCATATAGCTTACATGCGACAACTTTTGTGTATGGTATGTTCTTATGTATGACTACGGATGAGGTGTGTTACAAAACACATATTGACTGGCCATTAGGGCAACAGCATACGTCTTTAACCCCTCGGGCCTGTGAGTCACCCCCAAAAACAGACTGTTTCCCTCGGCCTACGGCCTCGGGAAACAGTCTGTTTTTGGGGGTGACTCACAGTCCCTCGGGGTACAGACGTATGCTGTTGCCCTCATGGCCAGTCAATATGTGTATACTGTCTCAAGTTTGATAGCTGTCGATCCTGCTGTCTTTGTTGCCAGTCCTTCTGTCTAGCCTACTAGCTTACTTGTCCTGCAGTCAATAAGTTGCTGGTCCTAGATCCTACTGTCTAGCTTGCTAGTCACGTGGTCTACATTGCTAGTCCTACTGTCTCGTTTACAGTACTGCAGTGTAGTTCAACTGCTCCTGCTGTCCAGTTTTTCAGTCATACGTCTAGCTTTCAAGTCCTGCAATCTAGTTTACTTGTATTGTAGTCTTGTTTGATAGTCATGCAGTGCTGTTACTTCTAGAAGTCTATAGTTTGCTCAGTCCTGTAGTCAAGTTTACCTGTGGTGTTTGCCCTTCATATTGTTGTGTTTGCTAGCTCTGCAGTGCAGTTTCACTAGTCCTGCTGTCTAATTTACCAGTCGTTAATTAAGTCATAGTGGGCGACAGTTGTCAGTGAAAGTTTATTATGAACAAATATTTTCATTCCAATGCAAAAAGAACTTAGTTTCTATAAAACTAAAACATAGCACTCTTTAGTGAGAACAAGAATATTATGTATTGATTAGAGGACAGTTGAGAACTCTGTTACGGGGGAGTGGGTTCTACTGGGAAGAGAGTCACTGGGGAGTGTTGGTTGGGGAGGGGCGAAAGGAAGATATTTTGTAGGAGGGGAAGCTTATTAAAATTGTGGAGGGAGGGCAGTTTTGAACAGCTTTAATACCTTTTGCCAGATTTTTTGACGCCAAATTCCTTTAAACGCTATAGTTTAAACATAAAAAAATTGAAACACTTTGTTCGAATTCAATTACTTTAAATATAGGTCGGGTTGCAGCCTGTGCTAAGTATTTTTGACCCCATGGACCACACAGTAGAATGCCAAAAAGCAAGACTTCATAGTTGAGAAATTTGCTACTACCTCAAACCTTGATTTGCTTATCACTGCATTCTATGCATGTTCAATAATTAATTTTTTGTTTTAGATTGATCCAGATGGGACATACCATCCGCCAAAGAACGACAAGTTGGTCTATGCAGGGATGGTTTTGTCAAGAGTAACAATTCTGTCATTGTGTGCACAGATGCTCGCTGCTGGCTGTACCATTTCAACAAGATATAGTGCTGTCAGGAGACAAACAGAGTTGACACCAGGGTCAGTAAACCCTTTCACCACTATTTTCCTCTTCAGGAGTAGAACTTTCACCACAAAAATCACTTTTATTGTCCAAATGTTGCGATCACAACAAATCCAAACAACATTTTGACACGGAAACTAAATCTGTGCAATGTTGAGACCCTGCACTTACTGTACTGTGAAACAACACAGAAACAATTAGTTTTTGATAGAAGGTGATCAACGAATGACTTTGCTGCAATGCCATATTTTAAAACTGATGGTATGCCTCACATAATAGTGGACCATTTGGCCACACATTGGAGCCGAAAGACATCACGTTTTATTGCTGACAAAAACTGAATGACTTGAATTACAAATAGTGAATTATCAGTCGGCTTGAATGAATGTACGCCCTTAAGGTCAGAAACCTGTGTACGTAAGCAAAGAGGATGGAACGGAAAGAAAGTAATGTAAGCTAAAAGAATTGAGTGTGCCTTGCCCATGGAATTTATTTAGACAGGTGTGCTAATGATAGAAATGACTTAAGGTCAGGGCACCATAATGTCTTTTTCTGGCAGAAATTAAAACCAAGTTCCTGTAAGTTAAGGTCCAGAACGGGGACTTATAGATTTGTGTCTGTCCGTCTGTGCGTATTATCTGGGGCCATTTCTCAAATGTTACAGGACTGATTTGTTGCAAACTTGACATAAAGGCAAAACCCTTGGAAAACATATACATGATGATTTATTTCATTATCAGAGCCAATGTGGGAAGACCAATTTTGTAGGAAGAGATAGAATGCACATTCTGATTTTATTCAAAGTTGGCACAAAGGCAGAACACTTTGACGTGAGCATTTTTATGAATGTTATCATGTATTTCCTATCAAATTTACGGATTAAAATGGTGTGATATGTAAAAGTGTATGCATGATTTGTAAAAGACCTTTTGGTTTTGATAACTAAAACACAAAGAGGAGACCATAGTTTTTCCAATCAAATCATAATCATTGGAAAATGGTAAATTAATTACTCATTACGGCATGTTATAACATTAAGTTATCTTTAGCAAGCATTACTTTAATTCCACAACTTCTTATCACAGTGGTGAGGAACCACAGATTATTAATTACCAGTCCCAGCAGTTGAAACTGTTTCCACAATTGGCAGTAGCATATGCACTCAGATTTGCTGCTCACAGTGTTCGTAGACGATGTGATCAGATTCAAGCTGATATTGAGGCTGGTGACATTTCCAGCTTGCAGGAGGTGAGTTTAAGGATGAACATTTTTGCGAGTGTCATTTTGATAATCACATTATAGTTATAAAAAGACTCAGGATATACTTTCAGGAAAAAAATATTGGTTGTATCCGCAGCAACTCCACACCACACATTTACACCAATTGCACCTAATAGCTGCCAGGTCCTACATGTATGCTGTCAGTTGATCCCTACGTGCATCCATGAATTAAGTCTCTAAATTTGTACAACACTGGCCATCATCTCAAGGAGTGTTCATTTTTGTTTATTATATGTAGGTATTTATGACATGGTACACGTAGTGTAACGTATCAATGAGAACTCGGGGAATAAAGTCTTGATGTTCTATTTCTGCAAACAAGAGCTGCGCATTCTATCGGAATGGTTTCCATTGTCTGTAGTGTATGCAGGTCATTTCCCCCACACTCATCATGACCTGAGTTCAATTAGTCTAGAACATTCTCAAGGTCAATGCCCTTAATGACCTCACAACCTTGAATTCAATTAGTCATGTTTGGAATGTTCTGGAAAGTTAATTAGTTGTGTAAGAGAGATAATTTTAGAACAGTAATTAGCATGTCAATAAAAGTTCTAGATTGTTCTTATATGCCCTTATGTAAGCACATGTGTATAAAAGGGACGTGCACAGCTTCCAGTCAGACTTTTGGGATCGTGTCTCTTGTGTGTTACTAAACTCCAGCAATAGTCATTCTCAAGACTTTTCAAGACCTTCACTGCCAACGCTGGATTTATACTGTGGACTTTGTGCAACTTCAAGCCTGCAAGCCAAAGGACTGTTCATTCATCCGACTGACTGTTACAACTCTGAGACTGGAGCTTTGCCGTCCCAGCTGAGATAAGTAGTCTGTACACTTTTAAAGCTTGTACTCTATCCCTGACTTAGCAATTAGATTTTATTTTCGTAATAAATTTTGTTTAAACGTTAACTGCTGAGTTCACCCTTTTGTTCGTTTTCTCTGCACGTAACAAATTGGGGGCTCGTCCGAGAGACGAATATTTTGAGCCATTTGACAACATTTTGCCTGCCTTTTTAAAACTACATGTATACTGTGAACTCAGCGAAATTTAATCATGGAGGAATTCAAGCCAGACGAATTTATGGATGACCTTGATCAGGACACATTTGATTCCCTCAGAAAAGACGACCTCATCGCACTGGCCAATTTCCTTTAAAGTAGAAGTCAAAAGATCTATGCGCAAGAGGGAAATACAGTACCGTATTGCCAAACATCTAGTTGATTTAGGCCAATTTGAGGAATCCACCCTGAAAGATTATGAGCCCGAGTCTACCTCTGAACTCAGAAAATTAGAATTAGAAATGCAGACAAATTTGGAGATCAAGAAACTAGAATTACAAATGAGAGAGAAAGAATTAGAAATGAAAGAAAGAAATGAAACGTTTAGAGCTTGGACAGTCAGGAAAATTCTCCCCTTCCAACAGTTTTGACATCACTAAGCATTTCAGGCTAGTTCCCCCTTTCCAAGAAAAGGATGTTGATAAATATTTCCTTCATTTTGAGAAAATTGCTCAGAGTCTGAATTGGCCTAAGGAGTCCTGGTCTATGCTTTTGCAGAGTGCTTTGGTAGGTAAAGCCAGAGAAATTTACATTCAGTTGTCAGTAGAGCAGGCTTCAAATTATGATTCTGTGAAGGAATTAATTCTCAAGGGCTATGAGTTGGTGCCTGAAGCTTATCGTCAGAAATTTAGGGATTGTGAGAAGGTGAAGGATCAAACTTATGTTGAATTCGCTCGGACAAAAGAACAACTGTTTGATCGTTGGTGTTCTTCTGAAAAGGTCAGTCAGAATTATGACAATTACGACAGCTTGTTTTGATTGAGGAATTTGAAAGGTGCATCGGAGTGACATCAAGACGTTTATCAATGAACAAAAGGCAGATACATTGGAGGTTGCTGCACGTTTGGCCGATGATTATTCATTGACCCACAAATCTTCATTTCTCAGCAAACCATCCCAGTCCTTTTCATACAGAAACAATGCAGGTAAATTTAACTCGTCCTTTTCATCCAAGAATTTTTCAAAGGACAGTAGGAAATCAAATGACAACAGTTCACATCATCAGATCCCAAGTCTCAATCTCCTTCTGACAAACAGTTTGGTACACTTTCTTGTAATTATTGTAAGAAAGATGGCCATTTAATGTCAAATTGTTTCAAATTGAAAAGAAAACGTGAAGGTTAAAGTGGTCAGAGTGGATCTAAGCCCATCGGCTTTATTTCTTCATCAACTCAATTAGAGTCGAATAATGTGTGCAACACATTTTCTGAGGTTAAACCCCTCTTATCCCCAATTAATGAGGTCAAGGTCAATTCTTCTCAAGATAGCATTATGGGTATTTTCGAACCATTTATTCATGATGGTTTTATATCACTTTCTAGTGATTTCTCCTCCACTACCCCTGTCAATATTTTAAGAGATACCGGGGCTTCCCAGTCTCTTTTGTTGGCAGATACCCTGCCGTTTTCTGAAAAGTCATTTTCAGGTTCTAAAGTTCTTATTACGGGGGTAGATTGTAATGACTACATTTCTGTTCCTCTCCATAATGTCTATTTGTCTTCGGACTTTGTTTCTGGACCTGCGGCTTTAGGTATTAGGCCTTTTTTGCCTTTTGAAGGATTCACCTTCTTCTGGGAAACGACCTTGCTGGCTACAAGGTCATTACTAATCCACTTGTGACTGATAATCCTAGTTTAGATCAGAATCCAGAGCCAATAGAAGAGGAAATTCCCGGTATTTTTCCTTTATGTGCTATTACTCAAGCCATGTCAAAGAAAACTTCCGATAATCAAGATACTCTCAAAAATAAGTCACAGATGTTGACTTAAATGACACCTTTCTCAGTCAGGTGTTTGACACGGATCATTCCGTTATCCCTCGTGGATTTGAAACTTCCAGTAAAACTTCTGCTGACAAAAGTCAGACATTTTCTAGATCAAATCTCATTCCAGAACAACACAAAGACCCAGATATTTTGCCTTTGTTTGACAGGGTAGATGATGAAGGTAAAACTTCAGATAGCTCTGTTTCTATTATACAAAATCTGGTATTCTCATGCGTAAATGGAGACCTCCAGATGTTTTGGTTGATGACGATTGGGCTATAAAAACATCAAATTGTGGTTCCAAAGCCCTATCGTGCTGAAATATTGCACCTGGCCCATGAAACGCCCTGGCTGGTCACTTAGGAGTCAGGAATACTTATCATAACATATTCAGTCACTTTTATTGGCCTAATCTCAGGCAGGATGTAGCACATTTCTGTAAAACTTGTCACACATGTCAAATGGTAGGAAAGCCGAATCAGACCATTCCAAAGGCCCCTTTACAGCCAATTCCTGCATTTCAAGAACCATTTAGTAGGATACTAATAGACTGTGTTGGGCCCCTACCAAAAACAAGATCAGGAAATGAGTACATGTTGACAATAATGTGTACATCTACTCGATTCAAGAAGCCATACCACTGAGAAACATAAAGACAAAGACTGTAGCGAAAGCTTTAGTCAATTTTTTCACTTTATTCGGCCTCCCTAAATGTGTCCAGTCCAATCAAGGCTCCAACTTTATGTCTGGTATTTTTCAACAAGTAATGGATCAGCTAGGTATTAAACAGTATAGGTCATCCGCCTATCATCCAGAAAATCAGGGTGCTCTCCAGCGATTTCATCAAACTTTGAAAACATGATTAGGACCTACTGTTTTGACACAGAGAAGCAGTTGGATGAAGGAATTCATTTTCTGCTCTTTGCTGTTAGAGAGTCAATTCAAGAGTCTCTTGGTTTTAGCCCATTTGAGCTTGTTTTTGGACATACAGTCCGTGGCCCACTTAAGCTTGTTAAAGAGAAATTCCTATCAGACGATGATGATTGTCTGAATATTTTGCAATATGTGTCAGATTTTCGTACAAAACTCTCTAAGCATGTGAACTAGCCAGAGAAAATCTTGAGTCATCCCAGCAGTCAATGAAAACCAAATATGATAAAAACACCTGAAAACGGAAGTTTGAACCAGGTCAAAAAGTTCTTGTTCTACTTCCGGTTCCTGGCAAACCACTCCATGCTCGTTACTTTGGTCCTTATCTAATTGGTAAGAAATTAAGTGATTTAAATTACATCCTAATAACACCTGACAGGCGAACAAAAACAGTTATGCCACATAAATATGCTTAAGCCATATTTAGATAGGAATTATCCTACTATAACTCAGCCTGTCAGTGCAATCAGTTCAAACCATTATGAAGATAGTGATACTGAAACTGACTTGAGTGAAAACACTCTAAATTCAAAGCTGGGCTCGGTCAAGCTTCAGAACTCAGAAATCCTGGAGAAGCTGGAGTCTACAAAGTTGGCACACCTCCAGCCAGAACAACAACAACAGCTGAAAGAACCATACTATGAACATTTGTTCCAAGATATTCCAACGAAGACAAACATCACCTACCACAATGAAGATGTCTGCAACAGTAATCCAGGGAACAACATCCTGACGGACTGAATCCTGCGAAAGCGGAATATCTCTAAGAGGAAGCCAAGTATTTGCCGAACAATTACTTTATCGAACTCAATAAAAATAACTGGACTTTGCAATGCATACTTTATGCCAATTCAGTGCCATTTCAAGTTTCCAATACCAACTTGCAAGAGGATAGTGTTACGTGCAGAGAAAACGAACAAAAGGGTAAACTCAGCAGTTAACGTTTAAACAAAATTTATTACGAAAATAAAACTAATTGCTAAGTCAGGGATAGAGTACAAGCTTTAAAAGTGTACAGACTACTTATCTCAGCTGGGACGGCAAAGCTCCAGTCTCAGAGTTGTAACAGTCAGTCGGATGAATGAACAGTCCTTTAGCATGCAGGCTTGAAGTTGCACAAAGTCCACAGTATAAATCCAGCGTTGGCAGTGAAGGTCTTGAAAAGTCTTGAGAATGACTACTGCTGGAGTTTAGTAACACACAAGAGACACGATCCCAAAAGTCTGACTGGAAGCTGTGCACGTCCCTTTTATACGCATGTGCTTACATAAGGGCATATAAGAACAATCTAGAACTTTTATTGACATGCTAATTACTGTTCTAAAATTATCTCTCTTACACAGCTAACTGAATTTCCAGAACATTCCAAACATGACTAATTGAATTCAAGGTTGTGAGGTCATTAAGGGCAGTGACCTTGAGAATGTTCTAGACTAATTGAACTCAGGTCATGATGAGTGTGGGGGAAATGACCTACATAACACACCCCCTCTTCAAAAAAGAAAATTTTTCAAAGAAAAATCTTTCTTTTGGAAATGTAATCTTGAAAAAGATTTAAGTACTCAATTTTTTTTTTACTCTAAAGTAAAACTTCTTGAAAGTGAACAACAATAAACTCTAAATACGACAGAGACAGTCTGCAATTAAATTGTCTCTGCCTTTGATATGTCTAATATCAAGATTAAACTCCTGTAACATTAAACTCCATCTTAGCAATCTCTGATTTTTGCCTTTAAATTTCTGCAGAAAAACAAGAGGGTTGTGATCAATATAAACCACTATAGGCTGATTTGAAGAAGTAACATAAACTTCAAAATGCTGTAAAGCTAATATCAAAGATAAACACTCTTTTTCAATTGTAGAGTAGTTTCTCTGGGATTTGTTAAATTTGCATGAAAAATAGCAAACAGGATGATCTACACCATGACTATCCTCTTGCAATAAAACAGCACCAGCAGCTGTATCACTAGCATCCACAGCTAATTTGAATGGCAAAGTGAAATCTGGTGCAGACAACACTGGAGCACTTTGCAGTATGGCTTTAAGTGTATCAAATGCCTGTTGGCATTGCTCTGACCAAACAAACTTTACCTTCCCTCCAAGTAAGCCAGTCAAAGGCTCAGTAATTGTGGAGAAATTTGGACAGACTCTCCTGTAGCAACCAGCCACACCGAGAGAGCGCATCAGTTGTCGCTTGCAGTTTGGTATGGGAAACCCGAAATGGCACCGACCCTGGCATCAACAGGCCCTAACCCACCCTGTCCCACAGCATGTCAGAGGCAAGTCACCCTCGCCCAACCAAACTCAGACCTGGCAAGGCCGACAGCCAACATTGCCCTACCCAGTCTCCCAAAGAACCTCCGCATGAGCCTGATGTGCTCCTCCCAGGTGTCACTATACAGGACGACATCGTCAACGCAAGCTGCACATCTGTCCAGCCCGGATACGACGTCGCCGATCATCCGCTGGAACGTTGCCGGAGAGTTCTTCATTCCGAATGGCATCACCCTGTACTGGAACAATCCGCCTGGTGTAACAAAGGCGGACATTTCACGAGCACGATCCGTCAGAGGGACCCGCCAAAATCCCTTCAGTAGGTCAAACTTCGTCACATACTTGGCTTTTCCCACTCGGTCGATGCAGTCACCAATCCCTGGGATTGGGAAAGTGTTTGTCCCTGTTAAAGCACCGACCTTCCTAACGTCCGTGCACTTACGATAACTGTGGTCTGATTTGGGAACAAGTATGCACAGCGAACTCCAGTAACTTTTACTGGGTTCAACAAAGTCACCGTCAAGCAGGTATTTGACTTCCTCCTGGAGATATCTCGCCCTTGTTGGACTCAGTCTGCATGGATGCCGTTCCACAGGCCCACTGTCCCAACATCAACGTCGTGATATATGACGCCTGTCCTCGCCGGAACATCCTGAAACAGGTGTCCATATTTATGGAGCAGTCCCCTCACCGCTGTTGTTGTTCTGGCTGGAGGCGTGCCAACCCTGCAGACTCCAGCTTCTCCAGGACTTCCGAGTTCTGAAGCCTGACCGAGCCCAGCCTCGAGTCTAGAGTATTTCCACCCAAGTCAGCCTCAGTATCACCATCTTCATAATGGTTTGGACTGACTGCACTGACAGGCTTTGTTTTAGTAGGATCATCCCCATCCAAACATGGCCCAAGCATACCCATGTGACATAGCTGTTTTTGTTTTCGCCTGTCAGGTGTTAATAGGACGTAATTTAAATCGCTCAACCTTCAATCAATTAGGTATGGCCCAAAGTAACGAGCATGGAGTGGTTTGCCAGGAACCGGAAGTAGAACAAGAACTTCCTGACCCGGTTCAAACCTCCGCCTTGAGGTGCCTTTATCATATTTGATTTTCATTGACTGCCGAGATGACTCAAGATTTTCTCTGGCCAATTCACATGCTTTAGAGAGTTTTGTACGAAAATCTGACACATATTGCAAAATATTCAGACAATCATCATCGTCTGATAGGAATTTCTCTTTAACAAGCTTAAGTGGGCCACGGACTGTATGTCCAAATACAAGCTCAAATGGGCTAAAACAAGAGACTCTTCAATTGACTCTCTAACAGCAAAGAGCAGAAAATGAATTCCTTCATCCCACTGCTTCTCTGTGTCAAAACAGTAGGTCCTAATCATGTTTTTCAAAGTTTGATGAAATCGCTCAAGAGCACCCTGACTTTCTGGATGATAGGCGGATGACCTATACTGTTTAATGCCTAGCTGATCCATTACTTGTTGAAAAATACCAGACATAGAGTTGGAGCCTTGATCGGACTGGACACATTTAGGGAGGCCAAATAAGGTGAAAAATTTGACTAAAGCTCTCACTATAGTCTTTGTCTTTATGTTTCTCAGTGGTAGGCTTCTGGGAACCGAGTTGATGTACACCTTATTGTCAACATGTACTCATTTCCTGATCTTGTTTTTGTTAGGGGCCCAACACAGTCTATGAGTATCCTACTACATGTTCTTGAAATGCAGGAATTGGCTGTAAAGGAGGCTTTTGAATGGTCTGATTATGGTTTCCTACCATTTGACATGTGTGACAAGTTTTACAGAAATGTGCTACATCCTGCCTGAGATTAGGCCAATAAAAGTGACTGAGAATTTTATGATAAGTTTTCCTGACTCCTAAGTGACCAGCCCAGGGCGTTTCATGGGCCAGGTGCAATATTTCGGCACGATAGGGCTTTGGAACCACAATTTGATGTTTTATAGCCCAATCGTCATCAACCAAAACATCTGGAGGTCTCCATTTACGCATGAGAATACCAGATTTTATATAATAGGAAACAGAGCTATCTGAAGTTTTACCTTCATCATCTACCCTGTCAAACAAAGGCAAAATATCTGGGTCTTTGTGTTGTTCTGCAATGAGATTTGATCTAGAAATGTCTGACTTTTGTCAGCAGAAGTTTTACTGGAAGTTTCAAATCCACGAGGGATAACGGAATGATCCGTGTCAAACACCTGACTGAGAAAGGTGTCATTTAAGTCAACATCTGTGACATTATTTTTGAGAGTATTTTGATTCTCAGAAGTTTTCTTTGACATGGCTCGAGTAATAGCACATGAAGGAAAATAACCGGGAATTTCTTCTTGTATTGGCTCTGGATCCTGATCTAAACTAGGATTATCAGTCACAAGTGGATTAGTAATGACCTTGTACCCAGCAAGGTCGTTTCCAGAAGAAGGTGAATCCCTTCAAAAGGCAAAAAAGGCCTAATACCTAAAGTCACAGGTCCAGAAACAAAGTCCGAAGACAAATAGGCATTATGGAGAGGAACAGGAATGTAGTCATTACAATCTACCCCTTAATAAGAACTTTAGAACCTGAAAATGACTTTTCAGAAAACAGCAGGGTATCTGCCAACAAAAGAGACTGGGAAGCCCCGGTATCTCTTAAAATTTTGACAGGGGTAGCGGAAGAGAAATCACTAGAAAGTGATATAAAACCATCATGAATAAATGGTTCGAAAATACCCATAATGCTATCTTGAGAAGAATTGACCTTGACCTCATTAATTGGGGATAAGAGGGGCTTAACCTCAGAAAATGTGTTGCACACATTATTAGACTCTAATTGAGTTGATGAAGAAATAAAGCCAGTGGGCTTAGATCCACTTTGACCACTTTGACCTTCACGTTTTCTTTTCAATTTGAAACAATCTGACATTAAATGGCCGTCTTTCATACAATAATTACAAGAAAGTGTACCAAACTGTTTGTCAGAAGGAGATTGAGACTTGGGATCTGATGATGTGGAGTGTTACTTGAACTCTGTGAACTGTTGTCATTTGATTTCCTACTGTCCTTTGAAAATTCTTCGATGAAAAGGACGATTTAAATTTACCTGCATTGTTTCTGTAGGAAAAGGACTGGGATGGTTTGCTGAGAAATGAAGATTTGTGGGTCAATGAATAATCATCGGCCAAACGTGCAGCAACCTCCAATGTATCTGCCTTTTGTTCATTGATAAACGTCTTGATGTCACTCCGGATGCACCTTTTAAATTCCTCAATCAAAACAAGCTGTCGTAATTTGTCATAATTCTGACTGACCTTTTCAGAAGAACACCAACGATCAAACAGTTGTTCTTTTGTTCGAGCAAATTTATCGTAAGTTTGATCTTTCACCTTCTCACAATCCCTAAATTTCTGACGGTAAGCTTCAGGCACCAACTCATAGCCTTGAGAATTAATTCCTTCACAGAATCATAATTTGAAGCCTGCTCTACTGACAACTGAATGTCAATTTCTCTGGCTTTACCCATCAAAGCACTCTGCAAAAGCATAGACAAGGACTCCTTAGGCCAATTCAGACTCTGAGCAATTTTCTCAAAATGAAGGAAATATTTATCAACATCCTTTTCTTGGAAAGGGGGAACTAACCTGAAATGCTTAGTAATGTCAAAAGCTTGTGAAGGGAAGGATTTTCCTGACTTTCCAAGCTCTTTAATCGTTTCATTTCTAATCTTTCCTGCCTATCTTTCTCTCTCTGTCTTTCTTCCATTTGTAATTCTTTCTCTCTCATTTGTAATTCTAGTTTCTTGATCTCCAAATTTGTCTGCATTTCTAATTCTAATTTTCTGAGTTCAGAGGTAGACTCGGGCTCATAATCTTTAAGGGTGGATTCCTCAAATTGGCCTAAATCAACTAGATGTTTGGCAATACGGTACTGTATTTCCCTCTTGCTCATAGATCTTTTGACTTCTACTTTAAGGAAATTTGCCAGTGCTATGAGGTTGTCTTTTCTGAGGGAATTAAATGTGTCCTGATCAAGGTCCTCCATAAATTCGTCTGGCTTGAATTCCGCCTGATTGATTTCGCTGAGTTCACAGTATACAGTAGTTTTGAAAACGCTGTCAAAATGTTGTCAAAATGTTGTCAAACGGCTCAAAATATTCGTATCCTGGACAAGCCCCCAATTTTGTTACGTGCAGAGAAAACGAACAAAGGGATGAACTCAGCAGTTAACGTTTAAACAAAATTTATTACGAAAATAAAACTAATTGCTAAGTCAGGGATAGAGTACAAGCTTTAAAAGTGTACAGACTACTTATCTCAGCTGGGACGGCAAAGCTCCAGTCTCAGAGTTGTAACAGTCAGTCGGATGAATGAACAGTCCTATGCATGCAGGCTTGAAGTTGCACAAAGTCCACAGTATAAATCCAGCGTTGGCAGTGAAGGTCTTGAAAAGTCTTGAGAATGACTACTTCAGGAGTTTAGTAACACACAAGAGACACGATCCCAAAAGTCTGACTGGAAGCTGTGCACGTGCCTTTTATACACATGTGCTTACATAAGGGCATGTAAGAACAATCTAGAACTTTTATTGACATGCTAATTACTGTTCTAAAATTCTCTCTCTTACACAGCTAACTGAATTTCCAGAACATTCCACACATGACTAATTGCATTCAAGGTTGTGAGGTCATTAAGGGCAGTGACCTTGAGAATGTTCTAGACTAATTGAACCTAGGTCATGATGAGTGTGGGGAAAATGACCTACATAACAATAGTCATGGTATAGATCATCCTGTTTGCTATTTTTCACGCAAATTTAACGAATCAGAAGTTTCCAAAGCATTGTGCTTTCCAACTGGTGGAAACATGATAATTGCGGGAACTTCGCGTATACTGACACTTTCAAGTTACCATGGACTTTGGACTTTTATCTGATGACTTTACTTTTTAAGGGACTTTGCTTTTCATGAACTGTTAACAGTGATTTCGGACTTAACCTCTTTCAGTAAGTTGCTTTACAATCTTTTTTTGACACAGATGTGTTTTGTGAACTTTCCACACTGCTTCCTTCCAGCTCCTTGATAACTATCTACTGTCAACTTGTTTCCTTCCAAATCCCTCTCAGCCTATCAGCTTATCCTATGCACACGGCTCACAGCCTCAAAAGTCTTTGTTCTTGCACATTTTCATTCAGCTCTCATTGTTCGCCGTGTGTAGACTGCCATCACTGTCTCTCCTAGCTGTGGGTCCAGCGGGATATTCATCGCGTGATATCGATGACCATCGTTTGTCCTATGGACATTGCCAGCCTCACATAACTGAAATCAAACTTTAATTTGGGAAAAAAATAGTTCAGTCCTGGGATCTGTGATTGTTCATGCGGGGTGGATGCCGGCTGTAATCTCTCAGTTTGTTTTATAAGTTGAGTGAATTTTAAGCGGATTTCTGGTCATGGTGAGTCCCTAATAACCAGGTTGTCGATGAGTGTTGACAATTTGTAATTTGGATGGAAAATTTTCGAAATATCGCCGAACAAAGTTGCGACAAGGGTGCTGTCGGGCGTAACATGGACGCTAGTCTATCGAGTTGCCCATAGCTGTGATGGCGGCGTTAATAACGTAAAAGTCAAAATCAGCCCGTAAAAGGCAGGAATCCCGTCTGAAAACACCACAACTATGGACCCACAGCTATGTCTCTCCATACCTCTTTTCTCAGGCAGGGGTTTTGGATTCCATCCTGACCCCATTTCTCTGACTCGCAGGATGGATTCCAACCTTGGGCAGTTGCTTGATCTTGGCTCTTTCTCATCAACTGCCCCTTTCACTCTGCTTGCTTGACCCTCTCCCAATTTTGTTGTGACAGTCATGTTTTACGTTACTTGGATTCATAGCAAAGTTTTTGTATAGCTTTCTAGAGATGTTTTGATGTCATGCACCTGGAGTTTTTCTGTGGGTTACTTTTTCATTTGCAATAAAACACCGTTAGTTCATCATCAATGCAGTGTGGTGTTCTTACAAATTTTGATGCATATGTATGCTCTGTGTATGTATGTCTGTTATATTGAGTATGTCATTGTGTATGTCCATTTAGTTAATTTTCTCGGAAATGATGGCTCCTGTGGCAAAACGTTTTAAATGACATAAAATGTGAAAATTTCGGTAATTTCTCCCCACTGTATTTTGGTATATTAATACAAGTTGATCAACTATAGCTAGAAGCAATTGAAAGGCGGATTTGTGATATCGCATCATAAGCACTTGGTCTATTGCAATTAATAATACAAAACACGATGCTTTCCTGTAATCTGAAAATTTACAACAAAATTTACATTAAAGTGACCAATGAAAATATTCTGGCAGCACTTTATCAAACATTGTTTTTTTCTCCCAAAGTTGCATGGCCTGTCTGCTGGCATGAAATCATTCACATGTTTGTCTGCCAACTTGGGTTTAGAAGTGTTACGTTTGTCATGTGGTGGCCATGGTTACTCTCAGGCCAGTGGTTTCCCAGCACTATATGGCGTTGTTACTGCAATAGTGACAGCTGATGGAGAATACAGTGTACTTATGCTGCAAACTGCAAGGTATTTACACTTCTCATAATTGATGTTCCAGTGACTGGTTATATATACATACAATAGTCTAATTTGTAAGTGCATGGTTCTATTGGCTTTTCAAAATAAGGAGACTTTGACACATACAGTATTGTACAACATTCTTATTTCACCATCAGGTCAAGTTGCTAATAAGTATAGAGAAGCACAACATGTCTTTAATCGTACATAATAACAAATAAATTAGCATTTGAAGACCTCTGAAAACATGCAGAGATACTGTAAAATGATTTTTACAGACTAAAGCTGCTATCAGACCCAGTCAAGTGTGTGAAATTAATGCGTATAGTTTCGCCTCAATATTGACTGGCTTGACAGATTGGGATGTTGGATACCCCGTAAACTCACCAGGAAATTTTCAGTATTTTTACAACAGATATGTTACCTGCTAGTGACCATTGGCTGACTGACTTGTTTTATGCAAATGACCGGTGTGATATGTTTAAGTTAACAGAATTACAAACTTAATATTCAAGGGCTGACAATGACTGCCGATGACTTGGCATTGATCAATATTTATCAGACAATACACATGAAATAAGACCGTATAATGTGAATTATTGCAGACCTTTTGACTTTTATGAAGTCATGTAAGACAATTGTTCCTTGACGTGTCTCACTTTAGTGACTAGACAATCTCTGCAAGGAGATGTTATGCAAAGTTTGCAGACCTAATTATGATACTCATTGCATCGAACACCAGAGCAAGACAGACTGTTTTATTACTCCGACAGAAACTCAGTTGAGTACAGGAGATTGACCGGACCAGATGTGTAAGACACCATTGCCAGAGAACTATCTCTGATGAAGATTTATTATATCGTGTTTCGATACTCCTGTCAATAAACCCACTTTATACCAATGAGATATAATCGAAACCCATGTGGAGTTTGTAACGGGGAAGAGGCATGGATACATCCAAAGTAACAGAAGGTGACATCAGGATGATTGAACACTGACTGACTTATTTATTCATTTCCACTATTTAAACATACAATATACAGGTGGAGTGCCATTACCAGATGCAATGCTATAACCATGAAAATACACAAAATAACATAATATACAATGTCCAAGTTAAGTCATTACATTGTAGAGGTCACTACAGCAGGGGCAACAGCTGCGATGCAGTTATAAATGTTGTACCCGTAGAAACATATGTCTGGATTATACAGCTTTCATAAGTGATATAATGATGTCTGTGACTTTTGCGAGATGACTTAAAGGCACAAAGTCGGCCATTTTTCATGAATTTCGTTTGATACAAGATATTACTTAATATATTGTTTGACATGTTGAAAGATACTGACTGAATTGGTGACCATGCATATATTCGACCCCGGTTTTAGACACGATACATGAAACCATCGCGAAAATGAATTAATGGTTATGACCATTTATTCATTTTCGCGATGATTTCATTTAATTTTTAATATGTCGTATCAAACAAAATTCATGAAAAATGGCCGACTTTGTCCCTTTAATGAATAATTTTAATAGCTGTAAGTCAATCGCAAAAGATGAAAAATGATGGAGGGAAAGTTTTAGCCTGTCAACTGATTCTTGCTTTACAAATCCCTTCATTCCTAGGTATCTTGTAAAGTGTGTTGCCAAGGCGGCATCTGGTGAGAAATTACCACATTCTTTTGCCTACCTGACAACCAAACCAGAATCCAAGTGTCCGGCAAAATCTGAAAATGATATACTGGATCTGGAGGTTTTGGTGAATGCCTATAGACACAGGGCTTACAGGTGAGGGCAATATTTCACACTGTGTTCCAGATGTTTGCAAATAGTCTAACAAGTCACGCTGACACTGCAGCTATTATTCTTTATTAATGTAGTTCCTTGGCATTGTCATATCAACAATGCAGCTAATATTACATTGAGATCTAAATTGATTCAACAACAAATTTGTAATTCTCATTCTGACAGTTTCTCTGTGTAACCTTTATTCATAAAGTATTGATATATCTCATTAAAAAAGTCAGTGACCCCAATTCTTTAATTTCTACCAAGTTTCAATCAATTTGTTTAGTATATTTGGAACGTTGGAGCACATTTTCATATTTTATTTGAGGGTACTTACTTCTGCTTGAAACATTACATTTCGGCTAAAAAAACCCCGATTGCACATGCTAAACACTTGGTCCAATCTCGGCAATAAAGACAATTAAGATAGGGGGAAGTCCTAGTTGGATTTGAAGCGGTTTGACTCCCAATGATTATGTTGATCTCTATAATTAGTAAGTGCAGTATGGACATAGACTTCTATGGTCTCGCCAAAACAATGGAAAGAATTCAAAGCAATGCCAACAAGTTAGTTTTTAGTTAATGATTTATGTCATCTTAAATATTTCTGTCTCAATCAACATTCTGCATTCAAAATGGCTGCAAGATCAATTTTAGTGGTGAGAAAAGATTGATAGTCACAAATAGTAGAATTGTTTATTTTTGATTTTGCAGACATTTGAAGGTAGGCATAAAATTTTTCTCTTCTGTTGTTTACATAATTTTCTTGACAGAAACTTCTCAGAGAAGGAAATAAATTATAATATGTTACACATATTTGTCCCATGGTAAATTAACCTTCTCATACTTAATATATCAGTACAGCAGTTAATTTTAGTGTACCTGTACTTTCAATATGGTCTCACAGACTTGTCAATGAAGCAGCCAGACAGCTTACACAAGGCATACAGGCTGGCAAGCCACAACATGTTGCATGGAATGATTCCCACGTATACCTCATCAAGGCAGCTGATGTAAGTTTCAATTATGTTTTGGGAAAAAGTAATTTCAAACCAGTTATAATAAAGTAAAACAGTTTGCTGAAAGAAGCAAAATGTCAAGACACTGCTTTTAATGAACATCAAATAATGTACCAATGTATTTTGTTCTATATTCCCCTTTTAGTCTATACTTAGCTAGTATGTATCTGAACCTGAAATTTTGAAAGTTTACTTAAATTTTTTCTTAAGGAAATTTGTGAAAATTAGTTTACATATTTATATTTTTTTATCTTTTTGCGTTATTGTCTTGAATGGCTTTTTATCTCTGAAATTTTTCATTTAATAGTTATGATAAAATCGTCATTTGTAGGAATGAACTAATTCAGCTTTATTACGATTGGTGTTGATTTTGCATAATGCAATTTTTCAGGGCTACTAGCTTCTAATTTTTCATGTAAACAATATTCACTCTGGCAACATTGGTCTAACTTCTCAGGTGTGCATACCCTTTTCAAAACCTTATTATCTGACACTGTTTTAGCATTAGAAATTGGAAATTTCTGCATCTTTTCAGTGCAAAGTTAATACTGAAAGAGATAAATTACAGATTAAAGCAATTAACTAATAGCAGTGCTATATCAGCCTATACTTTCTTTGTCTTTAAAATATTTTCTTTGTGTAGGAGTTTTATCAATTTGGCAGATGTCTGCCTCTTCCATAGCTAAATTTATGTGTAAAGTACGAACCAGATACGATAATTCTTTTCATGTAGAAAAACACAAACTTTCCATAGTGATGACAAGAATAAACAAAGTAAATTAAGAAAAGAAATTGTCAAGAGTGTCTCAGCGCATCTCTGTACGCGAGGTTTCAAGGCGATAGTAATTTTAGGAGTGAAAGCATAAAGCAATTCATCTGACTTCAAGATTTTAAAATCCAAAACACTAGCTCAGAACATCTACCTGGTTAGATCACAAAAACAAATTTGCAAATTTCCTGAAACATTTTTTTTTAATTTCTTGGCTAGTGAAATAATATTTTCCATTTCTGTATTGCAGGTACACTGTCATTACTACACTGTGATGAACTTTGTACAGTATCTGCAATCAACAGAAATGTCACAGCCTCTGAGAGATGTATTGACCAGTCTGTGTCAGCTCTATGCCTTATATGGTATTGAAAGCAATGCTGGTGACCTGTTGCAGGTATTTATCATATTATGTTGCTTTGCATGCAGTGTAGAGAAACAAAAAGTGTTCTAAGATTTCAAATAAAATCAGTTCAAAGGCGAGTGCAATGGTGGCTGTGGTAAATCATGTGCCAAATGTTGTTTACATCATTTTAGTAATTTGGTTAGTTCATCAATGAGTAAGGTGATCAATACCGGTATATGATAACATCACCATGCTTGGTTGTTGTTGAAGTAATTTCATCCGGAATCAGACAGTGGCTTTGAGAAACCTCAAATCATGATCAAGGGAATTCCATGTATACTAAAGAACTTTTGACCATTCAGATTCTGTGTTTCTGTGTTGACAACACTGAGCAGCGACTCTTGGCATGCTCATCATACAAAACCATCTCGGATCAATAAACTTGCTTGCAATTACTAGAATTTAACAAACACTATGTTATTGTCACCAGCCTCACTGTTTCCCCAAAATCAAAACTGGAGGTATCTCTCACTCATTTGGTTATGTAGGTAATGCTTAAATCAACCAGGATGAATTTTGATTCGGAAATGCATGAGATTGCCTGTCCTGTATTGACACACTCCTGTTCTCCATATAACCATAGGACGGGTACATGTCTGGAAAGCAGATTTCTATGGTAACAAACCAGGTAGTGGCATTGCTTGCAGTGATTCGTCCCAATGCTGTTGCCTTGGTAGATGCCTTTGATATTCCGGATGAGATGTTAGGATCCATACTTGGTAGATATGATGGGAATGTCTATGAGAACTTGTATAAATGGGCCAGAGAGTCACCACTCAATCAGACTGAGGTGAGAGATTAAGTGACCCGTTTCTTGACCGTTAATTCATTGCTTTTTTAGATAATACTTTCATAGATTTGTATAATACTTTCATAGATTTGTAAACCAAATGCTTTATTACATTGCATCCTATGTCAAACGTCGCGCCATCCATTGGATTCAATGGTAAAACGTCGATGATGTCACGGGCCACACAGTCCTCATTTGACAGAAAGTGAATCTATTCTCAACTTGACAACTTTGGGATTAAAATATATTCAAAATACATGTTTATCATAGAAAATCTGGTGTTTAGAAAATTATGCAAGAAAAATCAATATACTGCATATCAACGCGCCATATCTACGATGAAAATCATTCTATTTTTGAACAGATTTTCCTCTTAACATGAAAATAAAGCATATGGTTGTCATTTGCAGAAAAACACAATCATTTTGAATAAAATCTGTGTGGGCCTAAGACAGGCATATATAATGAAAACATAGCTCAAACAGCCCAAACAAGGAACTATGTACCTTCAAGGACAGGAGACCATTTACCAACCATGAGGAGGGCAAATTGTCACCTATCCTTGGGAACATAGTCCCTTGTTCGGCTAAAATTAGAGATTTTTACGCAATATCGCCTATTCCTGTGTCGGAACAGTATGTGTCATTTGTACCGCGTCAGACACGAGACGAAGTCTGACGCAGCACAAATGACAAGAATGCTGATACGACACAAGGGACAGGCGATGTAGGGTAATAACCAATTTATCATATACCCATGCCCACAATTTTACTTATACTAACGAAAAATAATAATTTTGAGGCTTTACTTTATTATGCCTTGCGCATAAATATTGAATTATTTGTATGAACAGGCTTCATTCATAAACTACAAGAAGAATTCAACATCACGCGCGACATCGCTGCAAGTCTTCCTAATCTCAATGAACACCAAAAAGAAAGTCACAGGGATTTAAAAAATTGTCGTACAGGGGGAACGTTTTAAAGTGAAATATGCTACAATTGCAACCGACAGAAAACTATCCTTTGCTTTAAATCTCTTCTGATTTTGATCGCGTTCGATCGTCGTAGGGCACGGAGAAGGGCAGCCATTTTCTATGTTCACACTTAGATTTATTTTGGGAGTTACCATGTCAACAGGTGCTCGCTACCTGTTCGGAGGTAGAACGTGCTGTGCGAACGGCAGAATATTTGCCAGAGCTTGTCTAAAAGGCACAAGAACGTTTGCAGAAAAAACATGGGAAAACGTTTCAAGACATGTTATTTCCGCATTTAGCAACCCGAAATATCCGTGTTCCTCAGAGCCTTCAAATTTTTAAGTCAGCGACATCACTTCACAAGCAGAGAGCGGCAGCCGTTTGGTTTGTTATACGTTGTTTACCATAAAATTACAAATGTAGTTCGGGAACACTCCAAAACCGGTGACGTTTATCGTGCATACCTCGACGTTTACCGGGAAATATCGCGGCTGATATTTTACGGTAAACATCACTAGGATGAAGCGATATGGGCATGGGTATGTGATAATATACTGTATAAATCGATTTGTAATTCAACCAAGAGAGGAGACCAAGTTTTACCATCTGACCTCTTCATAGAGTGAGACAATAATGATGGATAGTGTAAGAATGATTGAAGACAAAAATAATTTATATATGAAGAGGGAAACATAAAATAGAATGGTAGCCAAAGATCACTTTTACTACAATAATATTTAAAGTAAAGACAACAAAATTGAACAAATTCATTTGTTAGTTTAATAATTTGTCTGTCTGTCTGTTTATTTGTCAAGCTACCATACGGCAAGACTCTGCAGATGGGATTATGCTATTTTACTTTATGATTTTCTATTTTGTATCATGATATATAGGTACACCATTCGTACCATGAATATCTAAAGCCATTGCTGACGGCAAGTCCTGTGGATGCCAAGTTGTAGAATATCAGACGACGATTCAAACACTTGTCGTGGCTAGCTTTGTGAATGACTTTGATTCTGTGTTAAGCTCAAGTTCAGCAATGAAGGGCTTCCACCCTCCACAAATAATTTACATCATTCGAAAAGTTTGATAAAGTATTCAAAATAGTTGGGAAGGATGTAGTGATGGTGTTAACAACAAACACACTGGTAGTTGAAGGTTTGAACTACTCTTTATTGTCTTCGCAAGGCATGTAAAGATAATCAAACGTTCCATACTTCAAATGTAACCGTCGGTCATAACTAGGTCATAAGTTTCAAAGAGACACATAATGTCATGTCCTCAAAATGAAATCATATATTGAATGTTTATCTGAGAAACATCTCAAAAATGAAATTGGATGATGGAGTGAAAGTTTCTTTTAAAAAATTCTATAAGTGAATAAATAAGTAAATAAGTAAATGATAATTTCACTACGCAAAGTACATGTATTGTAAATAATTAACAGTGATGAATAATAATTTACATACTGTATTAAACAAAATAATGGATATTTTGAAATGTATTTTTTAAAGAAAATGTGTCAAGTATTTTTGTATTTGTTTTCTTATGAGTCAATTTCTGTGCTCTGAAAGAGTGACATGAACAATAATCATAAACACAGATAAATGTTTCACTTGAAAGGAGCAAGAGGTAAGTGTCAGGAAGTTAATCATTTTTAAAGAATTTTGTCATGTATTGCATATTCAAAATATGCAAGGTCAAATATATTTGTTTTCAAACAAGCTTTTTTTGTGAATAAAGCATGAGACATTAAATTCTCACATAATATTTGTTGTTGCTTCTTCTTCATAAACATAACCGTTAAAATAAAGTTGTAAATTCTCAAAATCTTTTGGCAATAAGGGTCGCATCATTATCATATTCACCACTCTTATTATTAACACATCTAATATGACAAATGAAAACTCTTACGTTTACTTAAAGGTAGTATGCTCAAATTTTCCTGAAAGAATCTTTCAACTACCATCTTTCAAAATTGGGTACACCATCGTGCAAATTTTGGTACTAGAGAAACAAATTATCCAAGATTTACCTATGTCTGAACTTCAAAGCCGCTGCCACCCCTGTACACCAGTTAAATCTATGAGGAAAAATAAAATTTTCGATGTTCGACAACCTAAGCAGTGACAAGTTTTTTTTTTTACTCAACTACATGTTTTTAAAATAAACCCCTAGTACAAGTGGTAGATCAGAAAAGAATTGCAAAGTTTGAGAGTCCGAAAAGCCAATTCTACCTCATTGTCTTTGGAATATCTGTTTTAATTAAATTTAATTTTTTTTCTTGAATACAATGCCGCTTACCTTATTTTTTGTTTTCATGATTCATCCCCACTGCAAGATTTCATGTTGTAAAATATATATTCTTCACTAAGAATGTTGAAGTCTTTAGCGTCCAGTTTGTAACCACACATTGTGAATGAAAAAACAATTTTGTATCAACAGACAGTTTTGAGTTTGGCTATGATTAGTTCATCATGTATGGCATTTGCAATACATATTATGTGCCTTTATTAAGTCAACATCATTTCAAAATATTAGCTGTAGTTTAGGTCAGTCTTTTGAAGGGAAAATCTTGTTAGACAATATGAAAACAAAAATTGTGAAACTGAAAGAAATTAAATACCAGTGAAAAACAAGAAATAGCTAGATTGGAGAACATGTTTGAAGACAATAATAAGGCTGAACAGATTCAGCTAGCTCCTGACCCAAAGACTTGGGACTTTGATGAGCTAAAGAAAGTGATTGACCTGTTAAAATCAGCCAAACTAAAACTTCAGACAAAGCTTCACTATCAAAGAACCACCGAGGACAGAATAAAATGTACAGACAGTGTCACCAATGAATTGCATATATGAACTTGGAGCATACATGAACTTTGAGCAAGACAGTACAGAGGTTAACGAGGTAGCTCATTCTTGAAGATGATGAAATGCCAACAAATGCAAAGATGAAATCGGAGACATGGTGATGCGTCTGCTTTCTTGCATTGCTAGCATGAATTATCGTGTTATAGAAGTCATATCAACAGTAATGAAAAGGCTTGCTGGTAAAAGCATCGGGTGACTGACAAGCAATGTCCTTACGAGCCCCTTGCTGTTTGAAGCAAAACACTTGGCAGTTGTAAAGGCAGCTGCCATGAGAGCGTTATCCTAGTAATTGCCTGTACCAAGATTATACTAGTAAAATCCATAGATACTACCAGGGATTTCAGGTGTCAAGCGGTAAAACACTTACCCTTATGCACAAAACATGTAGTGGTACAATAACAGCTAATGTTCTGTGTTTATGTGAACACATTCTTGCATTATGGCATGGATAACAAGCACTATGTCTGATCAAAGGCCAGCATCTGGCAGGGCTCGAAATTAGCGGTAGTCCCGCGTCCACAGACTACTAACTTTCCCTGGGGCTACCAAAACGAATGAAATGATAGCCCACACGGACTACCAAAGCCTGAGACATGAAATTACTTAGTGGGCGACATGATGTTGATCGCTGTGAGATGACCGACGCTCATACAGTCAACCCAGCTGGACACAGAAAGGACATGTCAACTTTGTTACGACAAACTTTCAATAAAATATCATTTATATCTGAACTGATGTACTTGGATAACAGGCTCTGGAAATGATGGCCAATGAAAATTCATTTTCATAGTTATTTAATCACAATTTATCAATCACAATTAAAAAACAAAATTATTCAATCTGCAAAGAAAAAGCTGTCAGGCCATCCACAAATTTCGCTTTCCTAAGTGTACGAGATCATCCCATGATATATATGGAGGGGAAATATAGTCAAAATTGCCATGAAAGTATCAGGAACATGACCGTACCAAGTTTTCATCCTGAAATTCATAGCCAATATATTTTTAGCCATGTTATGTTTACACATGCTGAGTGAAAAGTCGTCATTGCGAACATCAAAATTTGCATGTAAGCTCTGCGTATGTGAATAGGTCGTCAAACTTTGAGGCGTCACCGTTCGTTGTCCACTGCACATGCTATACCGTTCTCCTAAGGCTGTGATCTGCAGGTATTGATCTAGACTAGAAAATTCACTTACTGGATAGAATCATGCAAAATAAATCATTCATTGTCTAGATATTAATAAAAATATATTTTCCAAAAAAAACCCTTCATTCATGCATGGGCTACTAGACGTTGTCGTTGGGCTACAAACTTCAGAAAATGGTAGCCCAATTGGACTACCAGGGAAAAAAGTTAATTTCGAGCCCTGTCTGGTATATTCAATAAGGACGATGAAAACTGAAAACCAACCTGCTACTACAGTGACATCGAACTGGAACATAATGCCTGATAGCAAGAAATCATGATTGTTAACAATGTCGAATCGTGTCTGCAAGATCCATGTGTTGCCAAACTTGAATAAATAAAATTGAATATTTAAAATTCTGTATCTTTTGAACGGAAGCAACAGTTTGCATCAGCCACAGTGTATTGTATTCATCTTACCAAGATCTGTCAGATAACACTATATTTATATGTATCATATAGGACGTAAAATCTGCACTTGATACATTGAAATTCATCCTCAAAACTTTACTTGACAATTTTCAAGCAATGCTACTCTTTTTGGTTGATTATCTGTGGCATGCTAAATTCTACCAATCAACGTAACCTATTTATTTCTGGTGTACTTTGTGATTTTTGACATAGTTATGAATTCATGTCCAAATTCTGGAAGTTGCAATCGTATGAATGTTTTCAACTCCTTAAGAGTGACATCATATGTCCAGTTAAAGAAGAACATAAAAAGGAAGATATCAAGAGAGTATTTGAATACTTTGAAGAAAAATTTGTCAAGTGATATAGAGAAAAATGGACATGGTAACAATCCGTTGCAAAACGCGTCCAACGGTTTCTTAAACATCACATTTAAACGTAAAGTGGGATAAGGACACGTTTTCTGTTTTTAATTGAAACGTTATCGAAAGATACTTAGTGTATCAGCCCGTTTTCATCACATAGCTACTCATTCCGAAAAGGTTATTACAAAACGGGGGGTCTAATTGCGTCGACTCCGTTCGTTTCATCGTGACTGCCGTTATAGCACTGGACAAGGATTTTCGAGTGTCTATGCCCAGCGAAAAGAAAACAAAAAAGCGGCATTTTTTGTATTTGTCCTTTCAATGTGACTTTAAATGAACTCTCTCTCTCTCAATGTATAATAAGACACATTTTGTGCCGGTCTCTGTTATACGCCCAAGGTTCACTCTATCACGCATAAAACCATTTCGTTTGCAACAATGTGGCAACTAATTAACAATTATAGTGTAAGTTGACAGACTAGAAGTTAAACTGACGGAGCGGAGCTTTTCGCTTCTCGGTGAAATTTGCTAGCAGTTTTAAATTATCACCAGTGTCTTGAATGAATCCGAATGGCAGCTTCTATTTTTAGCGGCATAATTTCCATTTTAATTTGCTTTCTAGCAGAAATGGAAACCTCAGTAAGCAGCAAATACTCACCCATTTACAGCTAAATAACTGTATAATTACGAATTTGAAATTACTAGCAAAGTGCTATCATATCATCCTCTCTGTCTTAGTATATCACTTCATCTATTGTTTAAAATTTGACTACTGTCATACAAGAAATATTTCGGATTTCTTTTTCTAAGTACAAGCTAGTTTAGTACCTGGATTTGATGCCACAATTTATCGCGGAATTTTCTTGTTGAAATGTCTCATCCCTAGAGCCGATCACGTCACTTCAAAGCCTGCTCCACACGAGAGCAATAAGCTGAACAAAATTTCATTCGAGGTTGTTTGCTCAGCTATTTTGCTCTTGTGTGAGGTCGATTTTTCGTAGGTTTTTGTCCTCGCGGGCAGTTGAGCAAAATACCCAACGTGTTTGATATGTTTTGCCTCGCGAGGCAAACTCCTAACCGTGTGCACCGGAGAAAGTGATTTTCCTTACGTCGGCTTTCATCACTGAAGCGCGCGTGTGGAGATCTCATTACTGCAAAATGACCGCCTGTAGCCTGGCCCGTAGCATTGAAAGCAATCGCTTGTGGTTCAATACACACGCCGTCGGCCAAGGCCGATTTTCGCAGTAGAGAGATAGGCCAATCTATCTGTTTGGTCATATATTTTGACCACAGGCGTGATGTGGATTCATTTCATCGTGATTGTTGATATATTACTTAATACTCCACACACTCGAAACAAAGAAACAATGTGTTTATGCCTATTTTTTTGTATTTTTCCTTTCTCTCTTTTTCTAATGATTGCATTATTACAACGCTGGACACTAGAAACGCCGAGATTGTCAAAACGCGACAGATTTCTCCTATAGTTTTCTTTTTATCATGACATGAGAGTGCTTTTTGGACAGTAAAGAGCCTTTCGCATCGAACGAGGTAACTGACTGTAGGGTTTGTGTTTATTTTTCGACTAGAACGGACAGTTTTATTGCAGGCCAGACAAGTCCGTTTTAAACCTATGTGGTAAGGCTACGTATCAGAACGTAGCATGAACTCACAGCATAAACTACACTTTCACAAACTACCCAGTCGACATAACGCCTGCGGTGTACGCGTACGCTTTGTAAACTGTAATCACACAGAGAATATTCACAGCATTTAAAGCAAATTTTCAGTGTCTAAGAAGCGTTTAAAACTCAAAAAAATATACTTTCATCTAAATGAAAGCTCTAAAAATTCCATTGAAACCTACAAAACAACCTTGCGCATGGATGCATAACAAATAATTTATTTCTGTTGCCCTTTCACCTAAGGTCATGAACTCTGAGAACGTTTAACCCCAAGCTCGCTAATTTCTGCGCCAACTGAGACCGATGCGTTGACCAATGAAGTGAATCGATCTGTCTGAAATGTTCTTTAATTGGTCTGGAGTGCTAGTGCACGCGAGACATTTCCGCAAACAACTTCGATCAACAATTTGCGGGTAAAGTTGGATGGAACTGACTGGTTCGACGTTGGTGGTTTGATACCACATCCGAAATGCGAAAGGCGTCCGAATAACGTCGTTGTTCTTTTGTTTCGGGCGGTTTTCCCGTAAAAACACAAAATAACACATATGTCCCATGTTTGCGGGGATGGTATTGTTGCAAAATTAAGTATTATATTGGCGTACAGTTCATGTGCTTTGGATAGAACACGCGCATACTGAAAGACAAAGGAGATTATTTGAAGCCACGAACATAAAAATACAGCTTTTTGTTTTCTTTTCCTTAGGCAGAGAAACTCGAAAATCTTTGCTTCGAATGTCTAGTGCTTTAGGTAATATTTCGGCAATCGTGATACACAGAATTGACGCGATTAGACCTCCCGTTTGGTGAGAGAGGTACCCTTGTTTTGTTATAGTCTTTTCGGAATGAGTAGTTATACAATAAAAAGGGCTTGTAGACTAATTATCTTTTGATAACGTTTTAACTTGTGTCCCTATCTCGTTTTACGTTTAAATGTGAGGTCAAAGGAAAACTATTGGACCGGTTTTGCGACGGATTCCTCCTGTAGCCTTCCCAATGTTAATACTTTGTTGTCCTCTTGAGAGTGTTCCGCTTGTACTTTGTCCAATTTTGGAAAGTACCAACACCCTCTGCTAGTATGAGTTTGAGCCATAGTCCCTCCGTGGAGGGACTGTGGTTGAGTATAATGAAGACAGATACATTGACTAATTGCGGTGTTAGCACAGACGGCCTCCAAAGGTGGTCGAAGTCAAAGGCACATGGTATCTGTTTATCCTCGGCGTACGAGGATGACATTTTGACCCTCTAGATTGTCATGATTGTTGATAGATTGTACTGATTCGAGGCTACTGTGACCCCGGTCAGGTCATTCGAGGTTTGTGAAGCGGAGTACGATGGCTACTATCAAGCGCAAGGCGACTGCTCAACAGTCCCCGACCAACATAAATCCTGATATACAGAAAGAACGCGACAGTGCAACATTTAATGTATATGAGCTCACGACTCTCATAGATTGTGGAGAAGATCGGACAATCGCTCGACGAAAATGCCGTAAGTGGTCTACCTCCATAGAGCCATAGCGGTAGCGGAGTGTACACTGCCCGGGTCCGATATGTTTTTATCGTGTTATAATGAACTATGCACATCAATGTATGAACTGTATGAACTTTGTCCACTTGTCGAATTACAGTGAATTGCTTTGAAGCATTGGCATTAGACAAACTAGACTACACAGTTGCCAACACTGTCAAGTGCAATTAACAGCTAAACGGTAACATGAGTTGATCATAAAAAATTAACTCTGCAAAAGTTGAAACATTGTCTCGCGGGAGGTCAGACGTAGTCAAAACAACACCACCAACCCAATCCACACACATCACGTCTGCTCAGAACGCTGTCACTAGTTGTTGCTTCGTTCAACAAAATATAATACTTCGACGAATTACAATAACATTACAACATTGCAATTTTTAACCGGCACACTAAAATTCAAAAGTTCAAAAATTTGTAAATGCGAAAGGCATTATAAACCTGACACATACGTCCTTGACAGTTAGCAGGCCTTGTGCGTGGATGTGTATGGCGTGATGTTGTTTGAGTATGAATAAGTTTGACCCTCCGCTAGACGATGTATATAACTTTTGCAGAGTTGAGTTTTTTATGATCGATTCATGTTACCGCTTAGCTGTTATTTGCCCCTAACAGTGTTGTCAACACCTCGATTAAGACAATATATCTACATATATCTGTATCTGTACACATATGCCTCGTATCGTCTGCAGGCGTAACTTTATAAACGGCAAATACACTCAGCTCAGAGTGACAGTTTTCAGACAGGGTAATGAATTTCGCTCAAAGCCGTTTCATAAATGACGAGAAGTAAGAAATCTTATTACCATACCCTTCGAAACTTTATTGTGTTTATCCTCAAACTGTTAACAGGACAGAAGTGGTATTTAGGGGATCAAAGTTGCCAAATTGTTGATCCCATGTTGAGTGCGTAGTAGTCGGACTGCTATCGCAGTAATCGGCATCGTATTTGGAAATGTGATTATAGGGGCTAAATATTGATATTTTGAAACTTCGAACCCCCCGATTTTCAATTTTGATGTGTTTAGAAAAGTGTTTGTAAAAAATTGTGATAAATTAGTTACGTTTAATCCATGGACGACGTAACTATATTTCCACGTGTATGGCGCAAAGATATCGGACATGGGCTGTCTCTGTGTGTTGCGTTCGACACTTTGTACCGTACTGCAGGGCTCGAAATTAGCGGTAGTCCCGCGTCCACAGACTACTAACTTTTCTCTAGGGCTACCAAAATCCATGAAATCGTAGCCCACACGGACTACCAAAGCCTAAGACCTGAAATACAGTCAGTACTTGGCATGCCATGCACGGTCCGTCACTTTTGGACGAGCTATTAAAATGCAGTCAAACCCAGCTGGACACTGAAAGACCAGACTGTGACTTTATTATGCAAATTACTAGGACGACCGGTCGTGCGGTGGAACCCGCAGTACTGAAGATTTCCCATAATTCATCATGATTTGTACACGCGGAAACTCCTCAGTGAAAGCTACTGTGTCTCCCATGTGTAGACAAATTCACAGACTAGTTTTTAAAATTCTGAAATCGTACTCTTGAGGACACCATTCTTCTCAATTCCCATTTTAAGTGATTTCAAAAAGTAAGCTTGATTGAGAGAGGAGATAGCATTTTTGTAAAATTTTCCTCTGATTGTGTCTTCAGCCATACAAAATAATGTAATGAAAAGCAGGTGACTAGTTGCACCTGTTTTATGAAACAAAAGGATATTGATTTTTTCTAAACAGAAAGACAAAGGAAATTTACATGCTAAGTTTTGTCAGAGAATGACCCTTCAGTTTGTCATAACTTGCTGCCTAAAAGTATGGCATTTGTAGTACCTGCAGAAAGTGACTTTTATGGCTATATAATGGTTTCTTTGAAATTTATACTGAAATATCTAATCGTACGTTCAATAGATATAATTAATCAAGTATCTAGAGGTTTTATATTATTGCTTTCAGGCAGCACTGAAAAAGTTATAAAAATTCTAATGTCGTGTGTACAAATCAAACTGAATTGTGGGTAATTTATTGTACTGTGGAACCTTGCAACAAAGACTCTGAATTGATGTACTTGAATTACAGGCACAGGAAATTATGGCCAATGAAAGCCCATCATCGTTGCATTTTGATCATAATGTATCAATCACAATTACACGTAAATTATGTCTCCTCCCTACAGAGAGCCCATGGTCTAATTTTAGCCCTGCTACTGTATGTCTCAGTGCTGAGAGGGTCTTGTCATTGTCATGACGACTATTAAAATTTGCATACAACTCTGAGAGTAAAACGGGTTGTCAATAGGTCACCAAACTTTTGAGCATCATAATCGTCCATCATACATGTTTCCTATGGTATAAAGGTGTGCAATATTTACATCAAATGACAAGAAAATTCACTTTGTGGGCAGAATCTAGATAGATAGCCTTTTCTTGTCTGGGTAACAAAAAAGATCCCTGAACTAAAATATGCATGGGCTACAAGCCATTTTCAGTGGGCTACCAACTTCAGAAAATGGTAGCGCATGTGGACCACCAGGGAAAACAGTTACGGTTTCGAGCCCTGTACGGTGTGGCTAACTTCGCCAAGTTTGTAGCGCCCGAAATAGCTTCTACCGAAAACAAAACTATCCAAAACGGGGCAACAGCGTCACCTGACTTAATATGCTGTCACATGACTCGTAAAACGCTATCAATGCAGAGCGAAGTGAGTACAACGAATAGCATGTCATGAAATGTCCGAAAACTGAGGTCGTCCGAAAACTGTCACACTGAATGTAACGTATCTGGAGCTAAAGACCGGCGTTCGGTAGTGCAAGTGTCCTACAAGTTCAACAAATCAGTAATGTCTATGTACTCGCAAGTTGTGACGTAATGTTGACGTAATTTGAAAGTTTCATAATAGATATTAGAAGGGGGGAATGTCCATGGTTTCACACAAGTTCGAACCTCTGTCACGATCCAATTTGGCTATTGCGGATAGCTTAGACCGCATACGTAGATTTTCTATCCATTACGAAGAGTGGTATTACCAAATCGATGTTGTGTAACTAACGAGTGTTGCAAAAGTTCGTTGACACTTTAGGCTTTAGAAGAAACAAAAAAAATGGAAGGCAGAGGATATTGCCCAACATTCAGAAACTAAGAATATTCAGGACTGAAAAGAAAGTAATTCACCTCATTGTAGAACTGTACCTTTTTTAAAGTCTTCATTCGTCCCACTGCAGAGGCAGACCCCATGAAATGTTTCTAGGGCTTATGTCTAGATAGCTAGTTATATCAAATATCTTAGTAGTTACTTTTTGACTTTCATGTCAAATAACTAACATTCGCTGAACGATGTTTTTGATTGTATTTGTTATTTTTGAATAAGACATTTTTAGTTATAATATTTCTCTAGACAAACTAGCTAAACTCATTCATCTTTTTAGATTTATTTGCATTCCTGGCATTAAATTCCTATATAATCTAAACATTTACTTTTGTCGACCGCCTGAAATTTTTATGATTCACTTAGGTGGCGAAATTGTATATAAGATACCGAGAAGTCAGCCGGGTAAAGAAAGTATAGACTCCATGAAAATCTAGATGGATTCAATGTTATTTCACTTAGAAAGTGCTTTTTTGTGTGTGATGGAGATATGTAGAAATTTAACTGGTTGTTTGCTTGTTTTGGCAGAATCCTTAGCGCTTGATGATCCTGAGTTGAAACATAAGCCAGTGGTCTTCATGAGTAGAGATGAGAGATATACCAATGCTATCAAAAAGGCAATCTACGTAACAAAGAAAATACAGGAACATGGCATCACTGACATGGAGGAACAACAGTGGTACCAATCGTAAGGGTTCATTTTGTGACTTTCACTGTTTGTTATCTTTCTTGGGTATATATTTTAATGGGGAGGAGATTCTGGGAACTTCACCTTTACAAACAATGTATTTCATGTATGATATCTTAATGCGTCACATCAACATAGCTGCAACATTGGGATTTTACGTGTACATTTTGACAAACTTGTTTCAACTTTCGTCTATCACCAAAGCTTTTTGAGTCAGTGTTAACTGCTTTTAATGCAGTATATGGGTTCCATACAACCTTGAACATAGTTCCGATGAACTCCCGTTCCCTCAAGCCCTCATTAGGTCTATTTTAGCTCACGTGTTCACACACGTGAGTTAATATCATAGCGATGTCTGGCTGTTTCTCCGTGTATATGTGTGTGAGTGAGTGTGTGTCTCTGTCTACCTGTCTGTTTACATGATAACTTAAAAACGCCTGAACAGATTCAAATCAGATTTGAAAGACAGATACTATATGCTAATTGCAAGAACTGATTTGATTTTGATTAGTGTGACTTGCATTTTAATGAAGTTATGAAATATCATTTTTCTCATAAAATGGTTTCCTATGGAAACAGTAATGAAAGTGTCGATATACATCAAGAAATACTGCACAAATTTTCGTGAAACTTTTCACAGATGGCAATCTCAGAACATTTTGATGATACTGTGAGTGTCATGTCAATTATCTGCTCATTTGCAAATTTAATGAACTTTTTGTAATTAGTGATATAACTCTGAAATTCTTACACCAAATTTTATGATACTTGCAACAAATATTGACCTGATATATATCTAATTGTACTAAGAATCATTTGGCACTGTCAATTTAATAAATAGCCCATTTGCCTATTTTATGAAGTTTTGTAATTGGTCAAATAGCTCAAAATAACTGCACCAAATTTGATGATATCTGCTGCAGATACTGATCCGACAGATATCTTTGTTGTGAAGCATTTAGCAATGTGAAGTGTATTAAGGGTTCATTTGCATATTTGATGAACTTTTGTAATTAGTGACGTAACTCTAAACTATGGCAAAATATAGTGAATCTGCTACAGATACTGATCTGATCAATATCGAATTGTCTCGTGAAGCACAGCAGTGTCAAGTTAATTGAGGGTTCATTTGCATATGTAATGAACTTTGTAATTAGTGATATTGAAATTAAAACATTAGATATGATGAAACGTGCTATAGATGTTGATCTGCTAGATATCTAATTGTGAACTGAGCATTGTCAATTTAATTAACAGGTAATATGCATATTAAATGAAGTTTTGTAATTAGTGAATAAACGTAACTTCGAGAGTACTGTGCGAAAGTTGATGAAACCTGTTTCATAAATGATCTGACAGATATCTGATTGTTCTGTGAAGCGTACTACTACTATGTAATGAACCTGTTGTAAACCACGTGAGCAAATTCAGTTCACATTTGGTATACCAGTAGGAATTTATGGAATCAGCTGGTAGCATTTGGTATATGTATATATACCAAAGAGAGCTTATATGGTACGTCGGTGGCGTCTGTATGTCGATATGTATATGTATGAATACGTATGTTAGTATACGCGGATGTATGTCCATCCACATCAAAAATCTAAAAGCTCAGCACTTACCATGTATTTGGTGAACAAGCTTAAGTGCACCCAGGGATGGAGATGTGAATTTGTCCCAGTGAACATGTCAGTATCAAAATATGCCATTGAGGTTAAAAAAGGGAAAATCCTACAATTTGGTATGCAGGTTCTTTATGGTGACTATAGTTAGATTTGTTCAAATTGTGGTGAAATTTAAGTAGTTTTTTTTTTTTGGGGGGGGGGAATTTTCCCAGTTTTAATAATCTTCTCAGAAAACGCGCATTTCATTGCCTATAAACTTTGTTTGAATGATCCTAGGGTTGGCTTCTGTGAGATTTTTCACATTGTGGTTAAATTTTCATGTTTATATTTTTGGGGCAATTTTTCGGTTTTTAGTCAAAGAATCATTTTCTCTGAATTAATCATTCTGATTGCATTAAAACTTGGTATGCATGTACCTAGAGGCAACCTTAATAGTCTTTAAGTTGTTGTGAAATTTTCATGTTTGCCTTTTTAGGGCAATGTTTTCCAGTTTTTGGTTAAAGAATCATTTTCACTGAGATCGTTCGTCCGGTTGCTTTGAAACTTGGTACGGATGTTCCCACGGGTAAACTTACTTAAGTCAATGCACTCTGGCCTGCCACATCTAACCAAAAGTGAGTCAAGTGTCACTTACCCTATGGTTGTAGGTATGTATGTCCGTCCATCTCATAAACTTAAAAAGTGCTGGGTGTACCAACTGATACTTTGAATGAAAGATTCATCAAAGGCTGCTTATTAGACTTTGTAAACTAAAAAGGTAAATCCCAGAAAGGGCTGCTTACGTGACTGAGAGGAAAATTTTTGGACCACCATCCCCGTGGAATTTATTGTCCCAAGAGCACGTCTGGTTGTCTGCCTTTGTCTGTACAATATGGCTAATATTAAATGCCATGCTAAATATTTCTGATGTGTCTAAATAACGTGACAATGAGATTGAAAATTTTGAGGCCTTTCTCTATATTATTAATGTGGTCTCTCACACATGCAAGGGTGGGGGTATTGCCAACCCACGGCATGAGTTGGGAAAACTCAAGGGGCCGTGCTGACCTACTGCGTCCACAATGACAATAACAGGGAAACCCCTATTGTAACCTTACGCAGGGGAAATGATTGACAGGTGAAGCGGATCGAAGGTCAGCTGATCAGGGGACGGCCAGCTGGAAACAGTACAACTTTGCAACATAGTGACAGCGATATAGCTTGACTACAGCAAAATCTTGAAGAACTCGGATATTAGCGCTGCAAAGACTTTCAGAGACAAATTATTAACGGTTATGCAGCCTTCTCCCCGTTCTGGACGTCATATTTCATGAATAATTAATATGTTTTATTTCATAGTATTGTTATTCTTATCCACTTTTGCATGTCTTCATGCAAGATTGGGGATTAAGTAGGGACAGTCATTTTCAAGAGCTTAGTTAGCCCTAAGCCAATACATTTTGAACACAAATGAACTAGAATGTACAATAGTATCCAAACAAGTTAATATGTTTTCGTCATATAGGACACGCATTTCAATAAATAAGTAGTCTAAGGAAAGTTTGGTTGTGTAAGAACCAAAGGCTACTGTTAATTTTGAACGCTAATGTCACATGAGATGAAGACCTGTGAGCAATTGGCCAGAACACTTTGCCATACACCAGAACGGCCTGTGTCCCATAGAGCACTTTGCTACATGCATATATCACTCATCAGAAAGGTCTGTGAGATACCCGTAGAACACCCTGCTACATGGGACTCTTCAAGAATGCGTGTAACCTATAGAACACTCTGCTACATGTCACTTGTCATGTCCCTGACAAGTAGAATACTTTGACCTTTTTGCCCTTACCCCACCTGTGCCTTGTATATTGTTCTAACTATGCAATTTAAGAGAAAAGGTGTCTAGCAAGCTGCATGATTTCAAGGAAATTTAACCTTGCAATAAAATGGTTTATTTAACAGAGCTGCTACCAAACAGGACACACATGGTTTTACACTGCACTATAATATGTTTCTACCAACATTGAGTGGTCAAGGAGATGAAGAACAGAAGAAATATTGGATCCCTCTGGCACAAGATCTGAAAATCATTGGCACCTATGCACAGACAGAACTTGGACATGGTATGTAGTGTAAGGCCTTGTAAGGTAGTTTTTTGCTGCTGTTGTGGATGCAATGACTATATATCGATGTCATGGATACATAATATAAACATTAAACTAAGGAAAGATATGTTTCTGATCCTTGATGAGGCAAAAGTGACCTGATGATACAATTCACAAGTTTACACCTTCCTTAGTACTCGTAATCGAGAAATGTTATTGTACTCCTCGTTCATTGTCGGTGAATGTGCAATAAATGGCAAAGGTACCTAAATTTAGCGCAGCACTGCCTCTGTGATGAGACCTTGTAAACAGCAAATTTAAACTACCCAAACTTTTGTGCAAAGTCAAGGATGTATACTACTTACTTTAGGGGGTTTTGTGGGAAATTCATATTTTTCAAATGGGAAACAGAGTTGCCAGTGACCTTTCACCCTTTCAAGACCCCAAAAAGTGGTGACAGGTATGTTTAGAAGTGATTTGTAAGCGGGCCAGGAAGAAATCTATCTTTTTTGCTTTTCATGCATAACATGCAATTCGTTGGATGTACAAGTGATTTGGGAGCATCTCTCTTGACTAAGACAACATTTATTGATTCAGGGCTGCATGCTTTCAAGGAAATTCAACCTGATCTCTGCAATACCCTGTAAACAGGTCCACAATCACCATTTATGATATTTGGTTTGCCGAAAATGGTTGTAAAGGAGTTAAAGAAATTCTCAAAGTGACTTGAAGACTTCAGAAATCTTCAATCTCAGTAATTCTAAAAGGTCGATGCAACCAGACAACGCTCTGTTAAGTTTTTTTAATTGGTCGAAACTGAAAAATGTATGAACAAAAACTTACATGTAGCTCTACCTATTCCAATGGTATCTCAACATATGCAACATGTTCTTAGTATTAAAGACAAAACAATTAAATCAAGATATTTATCATAACTGGGATCCTTTAACCCATCGCCCCTATTTCCCTCTATAGAAGACCAACTTTTCCATAGAAAACAATGGATTTGGACTAGACTGTATCAGTGAAGGTTTAAGTAAGATGTGAATATAATGCTGTAAATTGTATTTTTCAGGAACATTCATTAGAGGACTGGAAACCACGGCGATCTATGATCCCAAAACTGAAGAATTTGTTCTTCATAGTCCAACCCTGACTTCATTAAAATGGTGGCCGGGAAACCGTAAGTCTTTCTTTCACATAGTGCTACAGAACTAATTGAAGTCATGATGGAAAGTTACAGAAAAACAGCAAAAGGTTTTCAGTATTTTAGAAACATCAAACTCAGTATTAATTTTCAGATGGATTCGACTCCACATTTAACTCTTTATTACATGCCTCGGATGTAAAAGTGCAAATCAGGGCATTGATTTGAATAGGAACATTTGGGGAGTTAACGGGCCGTGTGGACGATATGTACGGACCGGTTTCCACAGTTACAGGTCCGGTGAAGCCCTTCGATGTCAAAGTAGACGCTTAACGCTAGATTTACAATATCCATACACACACTGCCAATTTAACTTTGTTGAAATCTGTTTGATGCCGGTCGATAATGGTAAAATTGTTTGACAATGCCCTGCATGTATCTAAATGTTATATACTTTTAAATATGAAGAGGCATGTAATAAAATATTATTGCTTGAATACATAGATTTATATTCCCTCGCTACAGGAGACAATTGGCTCTCTTGGCGTCGGGAAAATTGTCACTTGCTCTTGGGCACATAAACTCATATTCTCAGACAATAATATAGACAGTTCCACCCAAATGCTGATGTACACGACATTTGCTCGGAACATTTCTGCCTGAGTCAGTAGAAATTGATAATATTTCTTCTATATCTATACTTCAGTGGGTAAAACTGTCACACATACCGTTGTATTGGCACAGTTGTACACCAAAGGAGTATGCCATGGTTTGCATCTATTTGTCGTTCAGTTACGAAGTCTAAAAGACCATCAGCCTTTGCCAGGTATGTAATCTGTATGATAGTGCAGTGTTTGTAGGAAACGACACGGCTTTTTTGAAATGTGAAATGTTTCATTTTGAATCTCATACTCACAGATGATAAACATTATGGACTACTGTGGCTTACACTCAAGAATATTGAAATTTAATTGAAATTTATTAGTAAAAATTATACATTTCTACATCCTTTCTTTAAATTTAAGGACCAGTATCTGTCACACTTTTTGAAATTTTTTTTTTCAGTATTTTTCATGTCAAGTGTAAGTTCTTTCAAGCAATGACCACTATTCACCTGGTCAACTCCGCATCTCAACATGTGAAATGCACTTTTATTGTTTACATTTGAAGTCTAGTCCTGACCGGAATTCACTGTCATTAATAATAGCACAATTCTGCACATGTACAGGCTGAGTTGACAAGGTGAATATGGGCATGTCAACATGTCCTGAGCAGTAGCATAACAAACTTTCAGTGTATTTGACACTCAAAGTAGCAGGGAAAATCGTCAAAAGTTACAGCTACTGGCCGTTTAAGTTTAGTTGTAGAATATCACAAACCAGTATGTGTAGGCATTTTGTTATGGGAAACTACAGCAGGGAATTTGTTCAACGTGCCGATGAAAGAAAAAAAGAGGAAACTATACACAAGTGAAAGACGTGGTGCATACAATGATGAGGGAGATTTTTATTTCTTTTGCCTTATAATATGTTCCCTTGAAATACTGCAAATTTGACATTGGTTTAATAGGAAGACGTGTAAAATATAGACAAGAAATTCCAAAGTTATTCATTCCAATCTTTTATATATCAATAGGTGTAAAACTTGGCGATATCGGGCCTAAACTTGGATATGCTAGCAATGATAATGGATTCGTAGGATTTGATCATGTGAGAATTCCCAGAAGAAATATGTTAATGAAACACTCCAAGGTAAGAAAATTTCAAACAGTCTGTGTTCTTGTAATATCCATACTGATATTACGCTTATGTAGAATAATGTTCTTCCTCATCTTCCTGAAACAAAAACACCTTATTTTGAATTGAATTGGAGGTTCACTTTCTCTCTGTTTGTTTGTTTAGTTCCATTGTATGTATGTAGGAACAAAATGTATGTATTAATGTATATAATAGTATGTATGTACGTATGTATGTATGTATGTATGTATGTATGTATGTATGTATGTATGTGTACAGAGGAGCCAACATATAACTTCTGACACTCTTAGCATCCTAAGCACAAAGCAAATGCACCACATCATCTTTGCTTGTCTGGTCCCCTTTCATATCGTCTTTAACGTAGTTCTCATCATTTCCACATTTACATCCTGATGGCATCAACCAAGATGTGTACTGCTTTTAGCATGCATCACATTGTCAATTGCATCATGTCATCATCATAGATCAGGAACAGCTGTGACTAAAACGATACATTTTGAGTGGCAAAAGAAAAGTCACAGTCATCGATGTAAAATAAACAGATAACAATTGTGACCACGTTAAGTCAATCCAATAACATAGTTTTATGGACTTAGAAGTGCTACGAAATACGGAAACACTTGCAAAGCCTTTCTGTCCTGTTCATGTTGTCTGTCCATTTACCTATGCAAAATTTGACATTTACTAACAGCAACACACAATCATACCATAGAGGTATTTTCAAAGACACAAAACATTGACAAAACTTGAAACGTACAGTTCAACTTCAGAGACTACAATTGAATGTTAAACCTAAAACAACATTTAAGGTAGCTAAATACCTTTTAGACACTTTCAGATTTTTATTTTTTTCTCAATTGAACACGTCCCAAACCCCAATAAAGTATACATTTTCTGAAAGCCCTGATATAGACATATCCGACCAAGCACAGTACACGGTCATTATTTGCATAAGAGTCACGTGACAAGCGTTTTGCTGAAGCTTCAAAAAACGGTTTTTCCCGCCTTATGCAAACACGCTGCAAGATTTCCGGTTATAATTTCTTCATTGACAAGCCTTGACAATATCCTTCAAAACCTTGTCTGCGATTTTTCCCGGAGGATCCATTTAAATTATATGGCGCGATAATTAAAATTCCTTGAAAAGCACCTTCATCTAACACCTTTAAGAGCGCATTATGTAGCTACCTTAATCTGATTGCTGTATATTTCAAGAAAATGAATTATCTTCATAAAATATGTGATGCTATAATATACGTATGCATGTCAATTTGTGTTGAAAAATGATCTTAACACTAAAACATACATGTATATTGATATCAATGTGGTGTAGTTGCAGCTCTACACAGGTCATACTGTGCCATATGTATATTTCAGCTGTTGGCATGTCGATGACAAAATTGCAACCAAGCCATCAGCATTTAGCATTTGTTTTTCATTGTTTCAAACAATTTCTGGTCTTAGCTTTTCAGCAATGAGTTATTTTGAAATTATTATTTGGTTCCAAATTGTAATCAATTAGTACATCGTCAGTGATTCGCCAATCACAGACAAGAACGGTTACATACCAAAGAGGAATCAATGGTTCTGACAAATACTTGATCCAGTGGGGATTGTGTCACTTGTGCTGTGTAAGTTACTTTAATTAATTGTACATAGAAAAGAAGAACTGAAAGTGCCTGTCTGTATCTATCTCTTTCTCTTATATCACAGCTTTACCAAATTACAGCTTTCACTTTCATAATATTACTCTTATTTTCCATTGTTCCATCTACCATCTTGTTTGATTTCATTGATAATCAAATAGTTTCAACCTCAAATATATTTACATCTAACGAGAATGAAATAATTAAAATGCACTGTTTACATCTTCCCTAATCTCACTAACATGTAACTTACTAAACCTAAACTAACTTTGAAATGCCATGCCCATGTAACATGAAGTTGACTGTTGTAGTCAACATTTCACCTTCTATGTCATACCTCCTTTCCATGCCTCTTACTCCAGTAAACACACGCGGCTTCTCAGTCTTCTCAATACGTGCCACAGGTCTTACAAGATGGTACATACTCTAAAGCCCCAGTGCAAAGGCTCAGCTATGGCACAATGGTGTTTGTACGGGTAATGATTGTAGATGACGCAGCTCAGGCACTGGGAACAGGCCACAACCATTACTGTCAGATATAGTGCAGTTAGGCGTCAGACAGAGCTAACTTATAGGTAAGTTAGGCAAGCTTATGTACTTGCTTACTATTTTCTGCCTCCTCATCTGTATTCCACCAGGTTGACACAGATGGTACATACACCAAGCCAGCCACACAGAGACTCTCATATGGCACCATGGTTCTTTTACGGGTTAGCATCGTACATCAAGCATTTATCAGTCTGGCAAGTGCCACAACCATCGCTGTGAGATACAGTGCTGTGAGAAGACAAACAGAACTTACTCCGGGGTAAATCATACTCAAAATATGCAGGGTTTATTTGACCTTTGAACCCTCAACCGAAGTCATTTGCACCCAAACATGATGCAAATGGTCCAGTAAGACGACTACCCATTGATAATACAGTATCAACCGTTTCCATTCGTTTGCGTGCAGAAATGCAAGAAAAAGTCTTTGCAATAATGTTATATTTTTGAAACTTTCACACAAAACTTGGAATGAGAGGTCATTTTGAATATTATATTCAACGACTCAGTTAAATGTCAACTTTTGATTTTACGTGATATTCATCTATACGGACATGTCAGACTGGGAATTGCAACAAGTGTAAGCCAGCTGTTTTCTTACCTGTTTGAAATATAAGCCAGTTAGTTTTTTCAGACTATTCCCAAACATTTGATCAAAAACTGTAGCCAATGAAAAATGATGTCCATTTGGCCTAAAATTATAAAACAAATTACAGAAAAATCATAAAAATTGGTAACGTGAACAAAAAATTTGGTGGGAAAAAATACGGCTCTTAGGCTAGGAAGAAAAAATAAATTGTTCATCAGAATCGCCGCTTCTACTTTGGCATATATGGGATTTTTTTTTGATCGCGGCAAATTCTTACTTCCGCATTACAAATATGTTTAGTACTGCCGCTGGTGGCACCCTTCACTTTGTCGGGTTTTCGCGGGCACGGGATTTTGAATGAGACTTCCGACGTGTTTGGACTTTAGTTGACCGCCAACACGTTGTTGTGACGTCTGAATTTGGCTAATCACGGCGCAAAGGGGGTCGATTTGGCCAGAAATTTCCTCGTTTTGTTAAGGTTTGTACATGTCACATCATGAGTATTAATTTGATCGTCAACATTCGACGTGATGGCCAACAGTCAGTTGCAAAGACGCTGTTCAGTGTTTGTCCTGATATTACGTTTGGCGATTTGTTCAACAAGATCGTGACAGCAGATGGACGGTACATCCGACTGAATGAAAATTGCATCGAAAGTATAAAAATTTACGGCAATGACAAAACACATGGTTGAATGATGACTATATAATTTCACTCCGATCACAGTACAGTGTTGTTAGACCATTGTGTAAAATGTGTAGAGACAGTGGTAAAGAGGCCAAAACGTGGGGCCAAAGTAAAATGAAAAAACTCAGATGCTAGGTCCCACCAGGACAATATTACTACCCTTTTCAGAATCAGAGCGCGAAGCCACTGCAGTGAACTGCAATAAAACTGCTTACACTAATTAGTTTCAGCTGTAGCCTTGGCCACTTTGGTGTTGAACAAGGCTACTTGATAAAGACCAAAAAGTCTGCTTGTACAAAGGCAAAACTAGCTCTGTCTGAGGCTCGAGTTGTAAATGAGAGTTTACGATTGGCACCCTGTGTTCAAGATTAAGATACAATGTAACATTACCATGCACTGGTCCATGTACAAATCTTTTTTATTTCAACTTCCCCAGACAAACTGTCTGCATGGGACATACAATGTTGTCGACTTTGCCAGCTGGCTACAGCTGAAACTAATTAGTGTGAGCAGTTTTATTGCAGTTCACTGCAGTGGCTTCGCGCTCTAATTCTGAAAAGGGTAGTAAAGGACAATACTGAATTGTTGGATTTCAGTGATTTGCTGTACATTTCACTTTTATTCTGAGAGAATGTTGAAATACTCAGAATATGTTGTGCAAACACTGTTATTGTTGGGAAATATAGTATTGAATTCAGTTACCAGTGTCAGTGTTTCTTGTCTGAGATATTTCTGGTAAAAAGGGAAACAATTATCTTGCCTTGTCTGCATCTGTGCAAAAATGCCAGAGAACCGCGTTTACCTTTGGCCTAAAAAAAAATAAAAAAATTTCGCTCGCCGCTCCTGGAACTTGGTCCAAAAAATCCGATGAACAAGATTTTTTTTCCTCTGGTCTTAAGGAGTTAAAAGTGAAGAGTACTGTCCATCAAAGAGGACAAACAAAGCACAGTGATTTTACCTGTGAATGTGTTCTCTGTGTCTACACTGATTAATTAACATATGTGTAAATGATATATTTTGGAAAACTTTATTTTCCTATTTTAATCAATCATACAACTGGCCAATGCCCATAAACGGGCACTCACTACTCATTCAATACCAAATAAAGTGTCCTGCCCAAGGTCCAGTCACAAAACTATCATCTGGTCTCTAACTCGCTACCCTCTGACAGTACGTTGGCTACTCTGGACCTCCCTGTTCTCAGACTTACCATCTTCCAATAGTTAGTAGAATACTGTAAACATCCTTCAAAGATGCCTCCATAAAGCAGGTTTCCCCTACGCCATCATAGTTTGGCTCAAAGCAGTTATTGTCAATGGTGTTTGTAGACTTCTTTTAGCATTGGGGGTTGGGGGGTTGAGCAAGTCAGAGTTTTTGCAAATTCACAGGCAAGTCATCTGGATAAAGTTGCAAACTCATAAGTATGTAACTGAATGCACGCTGAGCAAGCTCTTACTTCCATTGTCCAATGGCGGAAGAAAAATAAAAGAAAGTCGAGATGCAGCTGCCTCAAACTGTCACATCATAAATTTCATTCACACTGATTTGACATTTTTCAAAGAGCTCAGAGGTACGGAATACAGAGCGGTATCAATGCGTCTGGAATGACTATTTATTGCATTCTTGATCTTCACCTGTAATACCTTGCATTTGTTTCAGGGGCGTAGAGCCACAGATCCTTGATTACCAGTCCCAGCAGATGAAGCTGTTTCCGCTGGTGGCCACAGCCTATGCTTTCAACTTCGCTGCGTGGACCACCAGACTTCGATACATTGAAGTGATAATGGAAATTAACAGTGGCAACATAGAGTCATTACCAGAAGTGAGCAATATTTTCTTCTTGTTCTTTTCATGGGATGCCAAGCTTGTCATAGCGACCATGCATTTACTGAAAAATCATATCTTATATGGATACTATATACATAATATACTTGTGATAATTTTCCAGTGTACGGTACCATTTAAAACTTAAAGTAAGAATGCACCTCTAGAATTTGTACAGTACTTTTCTGGTCTACCATTGGTGATCAAGTTGAATTATGAAAAAATTGCCATGATGTATTATTGCAATTGAATTTTATTTCATCACCAATGGATTGTTAGATATTTCTTAGAATTCTTTTTTGAAATTGTTGGTGAAGGCCCAGGTTGACAAGTCAATGGTGAAAAATTAATCCAAATTTCGATGGAGGAAAACAAGCTGTTGAATAAACAAGTGTAGAAATCATAGCAAACCCAAAGGTTGTGAAAATGCTGTTGAGGTGTATCTTTAGAAGCAACTCTTTTTGTCTCTTTCTCTTCTTCATCAGTTGCATGCACTCTCAGCTGGTCTCAAGGCATTTACTTCCTATGTCATGAATGAAGGAATTGAAGTATGCCGTATGTCATGTGGCGGACATGGCTATTCCTGTGCCAGTGGTTTTCCAGAGCTCTATGGTTTCGCGACTCCAGCCTGTACATATGAAGGAGAGAACACAGTTATGCTCCTGCAAACAGCCAGGTTAAATACTGTTACTGCGATAATAGTAATTACATGATGCTGGCTGTAGAAGAGTTTCTATTTGTCAATATACCATATGGTTGAAAAACCAGCTGGAATAATGCAACATTTGTGGATTTCAATACTTTTTGAACTCAGATGCCCTTGTTGCATCAGTAGCAGACATGTGGCTCCTAAAACCTTGCACTTCATACTCTCATCCAAGTTGTCAACTTATGCCAATAGTTTACTTTTTAGGCACCAAAATATGTTTCAAAATTTCAACAAATAGCTATTGAAGGAATCAAGTCGATGAATTTTCTTTCATGGATGTAATAGTTCAGAGACTACAGTTGAAGGAAAGATACTTGAAACAGGGTTGGCAAGCAGCAGAGTGTGTGTCTCAAAGTGCTTTGGGACTAGAACAAAAAGATATAGTTGAAAAAAATCATTGAAAGTTGTTACCTGCATGTTATCTTACCCTAGAGGCTGTATGTTTATTGCAAAATTGAGTTGCACTCTCAAGCAAATGCTGATTTCTCTCATAGGGAGGACATAGCCTATGTTTTCTCCAGGTTTCTGTCACAAGATTGGGAGGGGTGCCACCCTCTGCTTGAAAATGGGGGGATATGGTTCTGATTGTGGGGGACTTTAATAAATCGTTCATATTTAAGTTATGCAAATGAAGATTTTGTTCAAGGTATAAGCAAATTAAAGTGATAGCATTGATCTAATATCAAATAAAAACAGTATTACAGCTATGTCTCATCCTTTTGCAAATGGACAAGAATGGTGAAAAAATTACCAAAAGTTACAGCAGCTGTAAACTATATAATTTGCACTAGTTTTGCATTTGCCCAGTCCTCTCTAGCAGTGCCAGCGATTTTTGTCTTGCTGTTGGACCTGATTTGATGTCTATCTTTACTCAAAATTGATTTTTATGTCACGCACTCCATCCTCAGCTGAGACTCAACTCCCACAGTGATGATGTTCTCTCTATTCTTGGTTTAGATACCTGATGAAGTGTGCAGGCAAGGTGTCAGCCAGAGATAAGCTGCCAGGGATGATGCAATATCTGAGCCAAACCAAGCGAGGAACATGGCCAGCTAGGGAAGACTCTGATATGATGAATCTACAATTGTTGTCTGAAGCATACCAGCACAGAGCTTTCAGGTTAGTTCAGTCACAGACAGTGTCTTGCGTTCAGTTAAGAATAGATATGCAATGTTAATAATATGAAACTGAATGTTTTGGTGAGTTTTAGCTCCACTGTCAGAGATGCAGAAACATATATATATAAATAGGTTGGTTGACCATGGTGTCCTTCGTCCTCGGACAACTCTGCACTTCTTCTAAGAAACCACTGTTTCCCCAGATCCCGACACTCTACTTAGCTCCTATGACTTCATTAACCTGTTATGACGTGTACTTGATGTTAACAGAGTTGTCATTGATGCGGCTAGCTCTCCACAGTTTAGGAATCATTTTCACTTTCCCTGGCCTTACTCTCACATTGATACTGATCCAGCTTTCCAATCTTTTAATCTGTAGAATGGTAGTGTCAGCAGCAGAGAAACTGAATGCAGAACTGGCCAAGGGCAAACCACAGCACGAAGCATGGAATCATTGTCATATCTATCTGCTGAAAGCAGCAACTGTAAGTCTCAACAAGATATCTATAAATTTCAGTGGGAGCTTTCATTCATATTGTTCCATTTTCCTAGTACGTTGGCCCAATCAAAGCATTACAAACAATAGATTTAGTTACACGAAGTTTGTTAAAAAGTAATTGCCATTATACTATCATAGCTTCCCTGTTAATAAAAGTTTCAGCTTGCTTGAATGGCCGAATGCTCCAGATTTCCAATGCCATACTCTTGGCTAACTGTGTAGAGATACAGAAGAGGAATTCGATATTTTTATCATAAGCTCTTTTGGAAGTTTTACATTTTGGACATAAATGTGCAGTGCTATGCACTGACTGGGTTTTCCCAAAACACTCTGAAAGATGCCAATTTTTCAAACTTTTAACAGGATAAGTATGCTCTGTGAATCATTGAACACTAGATATGATAGTAAAATTTTCATTGTAATTTTTCTGTGAACAATCATAGTACAGCTACTAGCTTATAGATTGCTTGTGTAGTTATGAAGTGGAAAATTGTAACCAAGCTTTTATGCAGTTTGATGAATGTGTCAAGATTACAGTGTGGAAGTTATTGCTGTTTCTAGCATCCCCTAAGCTATTTTAAAATTACATCTTGATATCGTATCACAGTGGTAGCTATAAACATTTACATAATTGAATGTGTTAATCGATTTGAATTACAGTACCCATTAGAATAATGACATTTCATGTTTTCCCAATGCCTAGGCCCATTGCCATTTCTTTGTGGTTCAAAACTTTGCCAACCATATCAAGAACACAGAAATGGGCAATGATGTCCGTGAAGTGCTGACAACACTATGTCAACTCTATTCCCTGCATGGAATAATGGAAAATTCTGGTGACTTCTTGATGGTAAGCTCAGACTCAGAGTTTCTTAATCTAATATGGCCGTACAAGCAGTACACGCAGGCACATTTTCCCTAACAGAAAATAAACATTATAAGGCTTTGATTTAGTAAGATTGCAGTCGAACTTTATTAATGTAATATTATATTTGAAGGACAACTGCCATAGAGTAATGCACTGTTCATTTAAGTCTTTCCTGGACACTTTCAGATGCTAAACTACATAAAAAGCTTTCCTTACTTACAGGATGGCTATGTCAATGGTGACCAGTTGGCCAAAGTGCAAAAACTTGTGGCTCATCTCTTGTCAGTGATGCGTCCAAATGCTGTGGCTCTGGTCGATGCATTTGATATTCACGATGATTTGCTGTGCTCTGAGATTGGTAGATATGATGGCAATGTGTATGAAGCATTGTACGAGTGGGCCAAACAGTCACCACTCAATGAAACTGAGGTAAGTATATAGCGCCCTCTTTCGAGGAAATGCATTTTGCCTTTGTTTGTAAATGTGTACTCTGGCGTATTAACGTTGTTTAACGTGTACCAAATCAGTATTTTCTAGCCTCAGAGTTCACAAAATTATTACCAAAATTTAGGGTATGGTTTGATTACGACATGGATTTGCATTCTCAGTTGTAGTTTGTCCCCAGGAGTGTTAAAAACTAGAATAAGATACTGGTCAGTTTCTTCAGCCGGGGGGGGGGGGGGGCGGTGGATTCATGGGGGGGGGGGGTCATCCTGTTTTTTGACTTTGGTGATAGGGGGGTCACCATGTTTTTGAAATACTCAATAGGGGGGGTCAGTGTGTTTTTGAATTTTGACACATGCTCATCATTGCCTAAAATGCTAGTGTCAGCCACAAATTTCATCATTCAGTTGTATTTTGCGCGCCCTTCGGGCGCGTAACTTTAATAATCAGTCATATTTTCAGCACGCCCAACTTTAACATATCAAGCATACATACATCAGAGATATCTGTATGTTCAATATTTGTCAGCGTGCTCTTCAAGCTCATTACTTAATATATCAGACATTTTTCAGCATGCCCTGGAGCATGACTTAATATAAGAGGCATATATATCAGAGATATCAGGATGTTTCATATTTTTCGGCGCGCCCTTCGGGCGCCATACTTTAATAAATCAGAGATATCTTGATGTTTACAAAGTGAAAGTGTACATTATGAAATCTGCATTTCATATGAAAAGGATGACAAATTCCTGATACTTTTCTGTTCTCTCTATGAGAATTCAGTATGAGAAAGCAACATGCACAAATATTTCACTGTATATATTTGATACAGTGACTTATTTTAGAGATAGAAAAATGACAAGATATCTTTCCTTCTCATTGATGCAATTATTTTTGTGTCACAGGTTTTCTGTAGAAAAATGCTTTTTTATGAACAAAATAACAGTTAAAGAAGGCAGTTTTTGTCATTATTAGCTGTACTTTTTATGGTTTCAATGTTACAAGAAAAGCTCCTCTAAGACACTGTACACATCAGATTTGGCTAAAAAAGCTCTCTATGGCTCCTCAGGAGATTTAATTGGATGGTTGGCAAGTCTTAACACCCATCAAAGTTTTTGATTCACTGCTTTTCCTCTTTGATATTAATGATTGACATCCATTCTGTACAACAGTTCAGGACATCTGGTTAAGCATAGAAAGTGTGAAATACATTCACAGCTCATTCAAAATGTACTGTATTCAAACTTTAAGATTGACACTTTGAAATTCCTATCTTACAACTGACATGTTAACAATTTCATTAAAACATAGAATGACTATTTAAAATATAAATATATATGTAAAATGTAAAATGATATATATATATATATATATATATATATATATATATATATATATATATATATATATATATATATAAATTTATGTCCACCTTTTCTTTTACCTATATCGCGCCGGGGGGGGGGGGAGGTCACCCTGTTTTCGAAATTTGGAATAGGGGGGGGTCACCCTGTTTTCAAAATTTGGAATAGGGGGGGGGTCAGCCACTTTTTGACGTCGGCAAAAAATAATCCACCGCCCCCCCCCCCAGGCCGAAGAAACTGACCAGTCCCTAAGATAAATGTTTCTGTTTTGTAAGTGTGTACATTAAAAGCTCAAACTCTATCACGTCCTTGTACCAGAGTGACATTTTAAAAACAGACATCAATGATAATAAAGCGTCACATGAAATACTAATATGTCATTGGAAACTGTCTGTAAATTGAACAAAAGATGAGCTTGGTTATCAAGTAAAGGAACTAGTAACTGGTGGCTTTGTAGACATATTGTTTAGGAAGTTCCATTGTAGAAATGGCAGGGGTATGTCTTTGCCTCGTTAATGGTTTTGAAGTTCCTAGAAACTGAAATTTTAAAAGGAAATTTTGTGGATAGCAGTTTTGAGATTTTCATGACAGATTGATGAAAAGGATTTACAGAACCAGAGGTGAGAATACTCTTTGATGACCCGGCCTGCCTGAGGAGTTGTTGGTTAAAAGCCTCCTGAGTGGGCCCTTTCATGATTTTGTGAAGGAATATACTGGTCCACTATTCTTCAATGTTGTCAGCAATTGCGATTTTCAAGTCAGGGTGTATTGTCATTTTGGTGTGCTATATGTGGTAATTTCTTAGACATAAATTAGCTGTTGAGTCATTTGAAATATTTCTTTCACAGTACGCTGTACTCACCACATGTGCATTTCTGTTCCATCTCTACAGGTGCATCACTCGTACTACAAATACCTGCGTCCTATGTTGCAAGGTAGCAAAGCCAAGCTGTAAACTGAGACAATACACCAGCTTCCAAGGACCACATCTCAGCAAACATCACCCATCAAAAATGTGATGTTGATGAACTAATTTAAAATATCGATTCTAGGAAAGCAAATATACCAATGATACAGAGAAGTGTATCTTGATAATCTAACTTCAATTACAAGTACTGTGAAAACCTCTGTAGTACCAGTCTTACTGAAAAACAAGCACTAATCAAATGGGTAGCTCCATCTAACCATTTAGCTAAGCATCTATGACAGATACACATTGCAATGTAAGAGAATATTTTTCAGGAAATATGAAGATGTTCGAAAATATGTACCTATTTGTGATAGTGAATCTAACTGCCAAGTCATATAGTGGCATGGAAATACCGATATGATAAGTTGCTTTTATGCTACAATTACTAAACTTTTTCAGTTTTTCTACCAGTGATTTACTTTGGAAATACCACATCAGTACTACCACAGCCTTGTATTTGGAAATATCCCAACACTATCGCCACAACATTGTGTTTTGAGATATTTGGCCTGTGCTGTCCCAGCTTTGTGTGTGGAGATATCTCACCAGTGTTGGCACAGCCCTGTATGTGCAGATATCTCACAATGCTGGGACAGCCCTGTATGTTGAGGTATTTTTATCAGGGTTGGTACAGCCTTGTACGTGGAGAACTCTCAACAGTGCTGGCACAGCAGTGTGTGGAGATATCCGACAGTGTCGCACAGCTCTGTATATGGAGATATCCAACAGTGCTGGGACAGCCCTGTATGTTGAGGTATTTTCATCAGTGGCGGTACAGCCCTGTATATAGAGATATCTCACCAGTGCTGGCACAGCCCTGTGTGGGGATATCCGACAGTGCAACTATTCTCATGATCAGTTGGTTACATGACTATGGTTGTATTGTATAATTGAAATACCTACCGTATTGTACAATGGTTTTGTTAAACTTTGTGAAACTAATATAATGGATTCTTAAATCCACAAGCTTGTCAAGTAAAATATATTTTAAAGTGCAATTTTTACAATAAATTTAAACCTTAATAAATGTAATTTTTGTTCTTTAAAGTCTACATGTTCCTCTCAGTAACAAAATTTTCATTATTTTCTGGTGCAAAATATTGCTGTGGTAAATTCAGGTCAAGTGATCATCAGCTATGTACATTACACCATAGTCCCTCTATCCACAGAACAAACACAAAGTTCCAAGGGTAAGGGAAATGGCATGTTTTTCATGTTGTGGGTCACATGACAGGAAATTATGATGCATTTGGGGTTAACAAAGAATCTGTAAAGTGTGTTTGGCCATGTTATTGATTTATTATCACAACTCAGCTTAATGTGTTATTCCTTTGTGTTCATACTTTAACTTCACTTTTGTATACTCGATCAATGTGTTCATTACGCTGAACTCTTTGTGACCTGTGCCTTATCATCCTACAGTTACAAAGTTACAAAGTTATGAAATTACTTGTATTTAATGATTCAAATGTTGAATCGACAAGCCTGACAATCACTTCCATCAGGTTTCACTAGACCTCCAGACACAAGAGTGATGCCCAGCCTAACACGTTGGTTATTAGATGTGCATACAGCGTCCATCTGTGAAGATTTGATCTTTAAAAAGTTATTCCGAACAAAAAGAACACTGCTTATAATTATGTATGTTCATATGTCAAATGCATCATAGAACATTGACTGTGTAATTATGTACACACAATATTGTCATTGCCATTTGTACGTGAAAAACCTCACAATGGCAATCAGTCCATGCAGAGGGAATGAAAAAGTACTGTGCCAGCAGGCCTTGCCCAGTGTTATACACAACATGGGATCACTTTCTATGGAAGGTTTTCATGCTGTTCATTTGCGCAGTGGTGCAACAGGTGTCTTTTGAAGGATCTGAATGTCTGTTAGGACTGATGGTTCAGATTTTTCATCTTGACAACATGAATTTTAATCGACAAAATACGAGGTATTGTTGATTGGCTACTGCATGATAATGACATTTAGTCCGTGGGCTAGAGGGGGTCTAAGTGCACCCCCCACAGGATAACAAACCTGTATTTTTCAGAATCCTTGGGATCCCTAAAATACGAAATGGAATTTTAAATGAAAAAATATAGGGATGCAATACCTGTTATGGTCATGTTTTGAAGGGTACCGCAAAATAACGATTTACCAAGCCAAATGCATTTACGTCAAATCTGTCTCATTGTAAGTCATGTGCTGAGCTCATTTTTTAATATAACCTCACTTGTTTGGTGTCATTAGAAAGGAAATTTATTCTTCTTTAAGATGACATATTGTATTATGCAATATCTTCTACAGTTTTTGTCAAATATAACCAAAACTTACCCCTTACCCAAAATTTAACATTACAAATTACAGAAAATCTCAAATTCTACCAATTTTTTAGCTAGGCATAATAAAAAATGCAATGCTTTGTCTGAAGTCTGTTTTATTTGATACAGAGATATGTCAGAATTATGAAATAGACTTTTAACAGAAAAAATATTGGGAATCTACAGCGTACCAGTCATATTTTGAAGGGTACCGCAAAATAATAGTGTTGCAGATTTGCATGCATTTTTGTTAAAACTGTCTTTCTATAAGTTATCTGCTGAGCTTGTTTTTGAATATAACCTGGCTTGTTAGGTATCATTAGAAAGATAATTTACTAATCTTTAGAATGACATATTGTAACATGCAATATTTTGTATAGTTTTCATGATATATAACCAAAACTTACCCCATACCCCAAAGTTTACATTGAAAATTTCAGTCATAGCTAAAACCAAATTCTACAATTTTTTTAGCTTGACACAAAAAATCTGGCCGTTTTTGCTATTAAATCTATTTTATTCGGTACAGGGACATGTCAGAATTATGAAATAGACTTTTAACAGAAAAAATATTGGGAATCTACATCTGTAACAGTCATATTTTGAAGGGTACCGCAAAATCATAGTGTAGCAGATTTGCATGCATTTTTGTTAAATTTGTCTTCTTATAAGTTATCTGCTGAGCTTGTTTTTGAATATAACCTGGCTTGTTAGGTATCATTAGAAAGATAATTTACTAATCTTTAGAATGACATATTGTAACATGCAATATTTTGTATAGTTTTCATGATATATAACCAAAACTTACCCCATACCCCAAAGTTTACATTGAAAATTTCAGTCATAGCTAAAACCAAATTCTACAATTTTTTTAGCTTGACACAAAAAATCTGGCCGTTTTGCTATTAAATCTATTTTATTTGGTACAGGACATGTCAGAAATATGAAATAGACTTTTAACAGAAAAATATTGAGAATCTACATCTGTAACAGTCATATTTTGAAGGGTACCGCAAAATCATAGTATAGCAGATTTGCATGCATTTTTGTTAAATTTGTCTTCTTATAAGTTATCTGCTGAGCTTGTTTTTGAATATAACCTGGCTTGTTAGGTATCATTAGAAAGATAATTTACTAATCTTTAGAATGACATATTGTAACATGCAATATCTTGTATAGTTTTCATGATATATAACCAAAACTTACCCCATACCCCAAAGTTTACATTGAAAATTTCAGTCATAGCTAAAACCAAATTCTACAATATTTTTAGCTTGACACAAAAAATCTGGCCTTTTTTGCTATTAAATCTATTTTATTTGGTACAGGGACATGTGAGAAATATGAAATAGACTTTTAACAGAAATATATCGGGAATCTACATCTGTAACAGTCATATTTTGAAGGGTACCGCAAAATCATAGTGTAGCAGATTTGCATGCATTTTTGTTAAATCTGTCTTCTTATAAGTTATCTGCTGAGCTTGTTTTTGAATATAACCTGGCTTGTTAGGTATCATTAGAAAGATAATTAACTAATCTTTAGAATGACATATTGTAACATGCAATATTTTGTATAATTTTCATGATATAAACCAAAACTTACCCCATACCCCAAAATTTACATTGACAATTTCAGTCATAGCTAAAACCAAATTCTACAATTTTTTTAGCTTGACACAAAAAATCTGGCCGTTTTTGCTATTAAATCTATTTTATTTGGTACAGGGACATGTGAGAATATGAAATAGACTTTTAACAGAAAATATATCGGGAATCTACATCTGTAACAGTCATATTTTGAAGGGTACCGCAAAATCATAGTATAGCAGATTTGCATGCATTTTTGTTAAATTTGTCTTCTTATAAGTTATCTGCTGAGCTTGTTTTTGAATATAACCTGGCTTGTTAGGTATCATTAGAAAGATAATTTACTAATCTTTAGAATGACATATTGTAACATGCAATATTTTGTATAGTTTTCATGATATATAACCAAAACTTACCCCATACCCCAAAATTTACATTGAAAATTTCAGTCATAGCTAAAACCAAATTCTACAATTTTTTTAGCTTGACACAAAAAAGCTGGCCGTTTTTGCTATTAAATCTATTTTATTTGGTACAGGGACATGTGAGAAATATGAAATAGACTTTTAACAGAAATATATTGGGAATCTACATCTGTAACAGTCATATTTTGAAGGGTACCGCAAAATCATAGTATAGCAGATTTGCATGCATTTTGTTAAATTTGTCTTCTTATAAGTTATCTGCTGAGCTTGTTTTTGAATATAACCTGGCTTGTTAGGTAACATTAGAAAGATAATTTACTAATCTTTAAAATGACATATTGTAACATGCAATATTTTGTATAGTTTTCATGATATATAACCAAAACTTACCCCATACCCAAAGTTTACATTGAAAATTTCAGTCATAGCTAAAACCAAATTCTACACATTTTTTAGCTTGACACAAAAAATCTGGCCGTTTTTGCTATTAAATCTATTTTATTTGGTACAGGGACATGTCAGAAATATGAAATAGACTTTTAACAGAAAATATATTGGGAATCTACATCTGTAACAGTCATATTTTGAAGGGTACCGCAAAATCATAGTATAGCAGATTTGCATGCATTTTTGTTAAATTTGTCTTCTTATAAGTTATCTGCTGAGCTTGTTTTTGAATATAACCTGGCTTGTTAGGTATCATTAGAAAGATAATTTACTAATCTTTAGAATGACATATTGTAACATGCAATATTTTGTATAGTTTTCATGATATATAACCAAAACTTACCCCATACCCCAAAGTTTACATTGAAAATTTCAGTCATAGCTAAAACCAAATTCTACAATTTTTTTAGCTTGACACAAAAAAGCTGGCCGTTTTTGCTATTAAATCTATTTTATTTGGTACAGGGACATGTCAGAAATATGAAATAGACTTTTAACAGAAAAAATATTGGGAATCTACATCTGTAACAGTCATATTTTGAAGGGTACCGCAAAATCATAGTGTAGCAGATTTGCATGCATTTTTGTTAAATTTGTCTTCTTATAAGTTATCTGCTGAGCTTGTTTTTGAATATAACCTGGCTTGTTAGGTATCATTAGAAAGATAATTTACTAATCTTTAAATGACATATTGTAACATGCAATATTTTCTATAGTTTTCATGATATATAACCAAAACTTACCCCATACCCCAAAGTTTACATTGAAAATTTCAGTCATAGCTAAACCAAATACAAATCTCTTTTTTAGCTTGACACAAAAAATCTGGCCGTTTTTGCTATTAAATCTATTTTATTTGTTACAGGGACATGTCAGAAATATGAAATAGACTTTTAACAGAAAAAATATTGGGAATCTACATCTGTAACAGTCATATTTTGAAGGGTACCGCAAAATCATAGTATAGCAGATTTGCATGCATTTTGTTAAATTTGTCTTCTTATAAGTTATCTGCTGAGCTTGTTTTTGAATATAACCTGGCTTGTTAGGTATCATTAGAAAGATAATTTACTAATCTTTAGAATGACATATTGTAACATGCAATATTTTGTATAGTTTTCATGAAATATGACCAAAACTTACCCCATACCCCAAAATTTACATTGAAAATTGCAGTCATAGCTAAAATCAAATTCTACCATTTTCTTTACCTAGACATATAAAGTCCGGCATGTATTTGTATGAAATCTATTTCATTCGGTAATGGGTCATGTAAAAAATATAAAATAGACTTTTAACAGAAAAAGATTGGAATTCTGTAGTTGTAACAGTCAGATTTTGAAGGGTACAGAAAAATCTCAGTATTCCTTACCTGCGTGCATTTTTGTTGAATCTATCGTCTTTTAAGTCATCTGCTCAGCTTCTTATAGTATATAAGGTAAGGTGTTAGGTATCATTAGTAAGATTATTTACTAGTCTTTTAAAAGACATATTGTAACATGCAATATCTTGTACAGATTTTTATGAAATATGACCAAAACTTACCCCATACCCCAAAATTTACATCGAAAACTACTGTCATAGCTAATGTCAAATTCAAGCAATTTTTTACGCAGACATAAAAAATTAGGCAATTTTTTGTATGAAATCTGTTTTATTTTGTACTTGGCCATATCAGAAATATGAAATGAACTTTTAACAGAAAAAATATTTGGATTCTATAGCTGTAACAGCTGTATTTTGAAGGGTACAGCAAAATCTCAGTATTCCTGATTCGCATGCGTTTTTGTTAAATCTGTCATCTTATAAGTCGTCTAATGAGCTTGTTATTGATTATAACCGGGTTTGTTTAGTATCATTGAAAAGTTAATTAATAGTCTTTACAATGACATATTGTAACAGGCAATATCTTGTATAGTTTTCATGGAATATGACCAAAACGTACCCCATACCCCAAGGTTTATATTGAAAGTACTGTCATAGATAACGTGATCAAATTCCGTGAATTTTTAGCTAGACATGATAAAAATAGCTCTGTTTCGGTATTAAATCTGTTGTATATGGTACTGGGTCATGTCAGAAATGTGAAATAGACTTTTAACAGAAAAAATATTTGGACTGTATAGTTGTAACAGCCATATTTTGAAGGGAAATGCAAAATCGCAGTACCGCAAACTGGCACCTTTTTTGTTAAATTCTTCTTCTTGTAAGTCATCTGCTGAACTTATTTTGTGACACAACCTGGCTTGTGAGGTATCATTAGTAGGAAAATTTATTCTTCTTTAAGATGACATATTGTAATATACAATGTCATTCATAGTTTCCTGGAATAGGTCAAACTTTACCCCATACCCAAAAAGTTCAAATCGCAAATTACAGCTTATCTTAAATTCTACCATTTTTTGCTGCACATAATACAAAAGGCAATTCTTGTTTAAAATCTGATTTATTTGTTACAAAAGTATGTCACAAGTATAAAATTAACTTTTAACGGGAAGATGATACAATTTAGTAGCCATTTGGATCATTTTTGGAGGGGGAACCCATATATTGCAAATGTATGTGTTTCGGCAAATTTGCCCTGATACCTGGGTACCCTTCCAAATATGATCCAAAAGGCTACAAAATCATATTATGTTCCTGTTAAAAGTTAATTTCATATTTGTAACATACTTTTTTAACAAAAACACATATTTCATAGATTGCATACAAGCATTGCCTTTGGTATATAAAGTTAATAAATTGTAAAAAATGGTAGAGTTTCAGATTTGCAGTAATTTGCTGTGTAAACCTTGGGGTATGGGGTAAGCTTTGGTCCTATTTCATGAAACCTAAACAAGACATTGCATATTACAATATGTCATTTTAAAAACTAGTAAATTACCTTTCTATTGATACCTAACAAGCCAGGTTATGTCAAAATCAAGCTCAGCAGATGACTTTTAAGAAGACAGATTTAACAAAAAAGCAAGCGAGTTGGCAATACTGTGATTTTGCGAGACCCTTCAAAATATGACTGTTACAGCTGTAGAGTCCCAATATATTTTCTGTTAAAAGTCTATTTCATATTTCTGACATTCCCCGTACCAAATAAAAAGATTTCATATAAAGCATTGCCTTATTTGTTATGTCTAGCTAGAAAATTGGTAGAATTTAACGATAGCTATGAAAGTAATTTTCGATATAAACTTTGTGGTATGGGGTAAGTTTTCGTCATATTTCATAAAAACTGTATAGGATATGGCATATAACAATTTTCATTTTAAAAACGTAGTAATTTAGCTTTTCAATGGTACAAAATAAACATGGTCATGTAATAAAATAAGCGCAGCAGATGACCTACAATGGGACAAAGTTAACAAAACACATATGAGTCTGCACTGCTGTGATTTTGCAGTACTCCACAGAATATGCCTGTTACAGCCATAGATTCCCAATATATTTTCTGTTAAAAGTCTATTTCATATTTCTCACATGTCCCTGTACCAAATGAAATAGAGTTAATAGCAAAAACGGCCAGATTTTATATGTCTAGGTAAAAAATTGGTAGAATTTGGTTTTAGCTATGACTGAAATTTTCAATGTAAACTTTGGGGTATGGGGTAAGTTTTGGTTATATATCATGAAAACTATACAAAATATTGCATGTTACAATATGTCATTCTAAAGATTAGTAAATTATCTTTCTAATGATACCTAACAAGCCAGGTTATATTCAAAAACAAGCTCAGCAGATAACTTATAGAAAGACAGTTTTAACAAAAATGCATGCAAATCTGCAACACTATTATTTTGCGGTACCCTTCAAAATATGACTGTTACAGCTGTAGATTCCCAATATTTTTTCTGTTAAAAGTCTATTTCATATTTCTGACATGTCCCTGTATCAAATAAAACAGATTTCAGACAAAGCATTGCATTTTTTATTATGCCTAGCTAAAACATAGGGCCAAAGTCCCTGAAGCTACTATAGACATGGATACAAAATTAAGTATTTCCTGACTGTATGAAATTATCTCACTAAGGTCATCCTAGGGACATGTAAACCAAATAAAAAACGACTCAACAGTTGACAGAGCTCTGTTGTGTTATGTAGAGAATAACCTTTTGTGACACATGTATTGATGAAGAAGGTGGATATCTTTGATAGCTCATTTCAGGATGGCCTGACCAAAACAGAAAAAATTCCGTAAAAAATACAGATTTGCATATTTCATCAGACTATATTAGTCTATAATAGCAAATAAACGAGAGTTAATTACATTCTAATTAAAGTAAACAAGACTTGCTCAAATCAAGATTTACGTCATAAAAAAACAGCATATCTGTCAGGTTATAAAGAATCTTGAGCTGGTTATCTTTTAATTATATATCAGTATTTTCATCCTATTAACCAAGCACATTTTAACTTTCAAATTAACATTGTAAGTAAGTTCTGTTGAATCAGTTGAGACTGTACGTACTCAGAGAAAGCACACTGAAGAGACAAATGTTTGAAACTTAAGAAGTTCAAGGTCATCAAAAGCATTACAAGGAATCATGTTACACTTTCATTGCACTGTTTACACAGATTGCATAATTGCTATAAATAGCACATGAGGAATCTTACAGCCTAGCTTTACCATAAAAACCCTATCACTTTGACCACTCTTTTAATTGACCACTCTATTTTTTTCCTCAAAAAGTAATCTTATTTTATCCTTACCAAGTCAACCATAAATGGAAATTAGAACTTTTTCTATCTCTATTTATTTGACCACCCTATCATGACAAACTATTATGAGCAATTTCTTTTAGATAACATAAATGGTGGTTCAGAATATATCAAAGTTGGGATTCAGGAAAGTTGCCTTTACATGTTTTAATCCTCAATTCACTATGAACTGTCAAAAAAGTTGAACTTTCTGATAATTCCACACAAAATTATTTTGCGTTTGATGATTTCCTAATTAATTCAATTATTTAAAATCATATTATTATTTTTTTCTGGGTGAATTGATAGGGTTTATACAGTACAAGAATTACATACAATGTAAGTCAAACTTTGACCAAAAATGACAAAAAATTCCTTAAAAATACACATTTGCATATTTCATCACAATTTGAACAAATCTAAGTTGGGTTATCCCTAGGGACCTGTATACCAAATAACAAAGCTGTCTGACCAGCAGTTATGAAGAAGAAGATTTTTTACCAAAAACACCTTTTTGGCATTAATTTGCCTATTTTCAACAATATCAAAAAATTTAAAAAAAGCAGTTTCTCAAAATCATATTTTTCATCTACACAACAAATATCAAATCAGTAAGTACTGCGGTTCTCAAGATATTTGAGTGGACGGACGCCTCACAAACGGACATACATACATACATACATACATACATACATACATACATACATACATACATACATACATACAGACAGACGGACGCCGGACGGATACCCATCCCAATAGCTTCTATAGACTATAGTCTATAGTAGCTTAAAAATTGGTAGAATTTGAGATTTTCTGTAATTTGTAAAGTTAAATTTTGGGGTAAGGGTAAGTTTTGGTTATATTTGACAAAAACTGTAGAAGATATTGCATAATACAATATGTCATGTTAAAGAAGAATAAATTCCCTTTCTAATGATACCAAACAAGTGAGGTTATGTTAAAAAATGAGCTCAGCACATGACTTACAAGAAGACAGATTTGACGAAAATGCATTTTGCTTGGAAAATCGTGATTTTGCGGTACCCTTCATGACCATAACGCTATTGCGGTCCCTATATTTTTCTGTTAAAATTCCATTTCGTATTCTAGGGATCCCAAGGATTCTGAAAAATACAGGTTTGTTATCCTGTGGCGGGGTGCACGTAGACCCCCTCTAGCCCACGGACTAATTGTGATATGCGAACCACGGATTGGGCAACACATGTGTCATCTTCGCTTGCAAAGGTCTCCGCTACGGGCAGCTGGATGCTTCCCGAAATCAGACCTTGGCTGATAGACCCCCTAGATCGTGTTTTTTAAAGCGCCACCACACGACTGTATGTGACCAGTAAATAGCCAATCAGATAATCGGTTACTACGAATGTTTTAGTATAGGTCTTTTCCCACTTTTTTTTTTGGTGTTACATTTACAAGTATTCGTGGTCACTGTTTACATTTCATGCTACTGAAATCTACTGCTGAAATAACTGATGTGTTCAAAACGTCAAACAAAGGCCCAGCCGCCAGCACGTCTTACTGCAAGATATTCCCAGCTGTCGCTCAACTTGTAAGGTGAAAACATCAACCAGCCACACTCAAAAGATCGTGGCGCGAAATAGAACTGTTCTGCCCACCGAAGCAAATCTGTTAAACCACTCCTCCAATTTTGACCTCAAAAATCCACGATAAACCCATTACTCAGACGTTGTTCAGACATTGTAGTCCTGTCAACTGGCGCGACCGGCAGCTATTCTGTTGTTCATATTTTGGGAAAATTGTAAAAATTGTGAGACGATGAACAGGATTTACCCGAACAGAATATCGACACGCCGCGGGAGAAAAAACTAGAAGCATGGCTCGAAAACATGGACTATGACTTTGTGAAATATGCAAGAACTGGAAATCAAAGAACCGGATTTTTTTTTGGTGTTGTTCAGAAAAAATCACTTATTCATCACAGTAAGCAATATACTCATCGGTGAATTTCATAGACTACAAGCGTCAGTTTTTTCAAAGTCATCTTCTGCACTATCGCCATATTCGTCGATTTTTTTTTCTTTGAGAGATATCTAACGCTTCACACGATACAAAGCGTTGCCATACATTTCGTAACCCACGATCACTGAAACGGAACTTTTCGCCACCTCTCTGAATGACGAGAAAATCGCCCGTAACTTTATCCCCACCACGCAGTAAGATTTCCATGCATGACAATCAAATCCTGTATTAAACTCAGGCAAGATTGCCTTCCCACTCCTAAATCTCCGTTTGAGCCATTAGGGTGTCACAGGACGAAGGTAAACCAGAGACTTGGTTCAAGTCGGTGAATTTTCAAAAAAAAAATGACTTGTAAAAGTTCCTCTTGTAAATTTGGTAGCGATCGAACGCGTTTTTATTTAGTCTGTGCAGCTATAGCAGAAGTGAGTTAGTTTGTGGCAGGTAAACTTCCCTGTATCGCGTTCACCCCACTCAACGCGTTCACATAATCCTACTCACACATTTCACATGAAAACAGAACACAGATCATTGCATTCCAGACGTTCACCCAACTTACATGTTCACAATCACGCACTTGAACCAAGTCTAGTAAACCAGTAAGTAAATCGAGAGAAAAGCTGTGCGCAAACAGTGCGGTGGTCGGCGTTTGGAAGGTAGGCGTGGTTTTATCTTTGAGTGTAACGCGTGCTCTGATTGGTCCGCCTGATTTTCTAATTCCATCAAACTCCTTAACGCAAAATAGTGGGGGTATCCCGCACGGCGTGGTTAGTGGAAGACTCCTGTCTGGCTAACGAGCCGTGCGAGCGGACGATGCGCATGTGTTGAAAATCGAACGCCTTGAAGTGAATACTTCCATATCAGGAAAGGACAAGCTACTTGAAAATTTTGTTAATTGGCATGAAAGTTATACACCATGAGTATGTGTTTCTGCTGTGAAAAGAGGATTTTTCCTGATTGGAATGATACAGTTCACCAAAATTGAAGTGGTCAGGACAAAACTCAGAAACTGTGAGTGTTTGCACACTTTCAGTCATTTAACTAATGTCAATTTTCTGCCTGAATTAACTTTAATGCTGTTGAATATAAATAAAAAAATAATTTTGAGGTTATATATTGTGTTATTAATGAGAACCATGGAAGCCTGCTTTAGCAATGAAGGTTTTAGTAGCGAGATTTGATATTGATGCATTCATGTAAATGGACAATTCACAAAAACTGTGTCAGCATTTCAATGTGCAGTGATTGTCAACTTTAGGTGGTCATTAAAGTGTTTGTAAATAATTAAATAAGACAAAAATAAAACATGTCTATGCAATTGAATTTACATGCATTATAGTGTGTTCATGATTTTGAAAAACAAATACAGGATTATTGTGGATCTGATTTGATATATATCAAACTCCAGATTGATTTTTAGCATTGGTACATTACGCATAAACATGAATGGAAATTTTGTGTTGCATAAGGTCCAAAGTCTACAGTATTTTGATAACAATCTAGGTTTGTTCACCTAAGTTCTCTGTGACTGTGACGCAAGATGAGATTTTTTGGTTTAGTGGAGGTGCATTTTCTTGCCAGTTGATAATATTAATTGGAGGGATAATATTGTCACATATCAAAAATAATCTCACGATGGCGACTGATAATCCTTTGTTTTGTCAGTAGATCTGGGGTCCAGTAATTATATCAGTTCTTTCATCACATCGGTACTAAGATTGGGTTTTTAAACAAAATGGAGTGAATGTAGACAACGAAGAAGAAACACTGCAAGTGCGTTGTCAGCTTGTATGAATAATTTAAATAGTGCAGGCGAGCTGACTATACGGTTGTCCTGTAAGAATTGCTATAAAAATGATCGAACTGTATTACGATGGAGAACATTTAGAATATCCTTCCGAGGACAGCTCTTGCAAAGCGTGTGGATGAGCTTTTACCTCTGAAAAGTTACTATGATGTGAAACTTGATAGCATACAATCAGGCATCAACATTAAACGTAATACCATATCAATAACTGTGATCAAGTAACGTAAATAGCGTAAAATGAGAATAAAATCTGGCAAGCGGCAGTGAAAAGTTAAAAGCAAAATGGAAGAACGACGTAAGTGTGCGCCCTCTACAACCTTTTAAGTTCTCGTCTTTTGTTTTTATACGAAACTTTCAACTGCATATGGTACGTAAGTACATACGCGTACGTATAAGACTTACATACGTGATGTCCACTTTCCGAGGAAGATATCAAGTTTATATAAGTATCTTATACAGTCTGTGATGACTATAAAACTTGTGATTGTACAACTGTAGGATAATTATTCTTATTGTCGATATGTAGCAGCGTAACATACACAGTTTTAAGTTTCTGATAAAATCATTTCGATGTTATTATATGCCAATACACAGACACACACATGTATTGTCTTTGTATTTATGTATGTATTCTGGAAACGTAGGTCAAAAGTCGCTAAAGTCGTCCAGAAAATTCAGGAAAATGTCCCATACAGATCACCAGTGTGTGGTCAAGTGATCAAGGTTAAAGCGTTAGGGAGTGCATAGACCCCAAATTTGTCCCGAGGGGCTATAAGTAAACGGAAAGGAAACTGTTGGTAGCGAATGTACGTTTTATTTGAAATTTCACAGATTAAAGAAAGAGAATAGAGTATATACATCCCCATGATCGTTCGTACTATGTAGTGCTTACATTTGTTCCAAGCACTTAAAGCGGTTATTTATGCCACGACAAAAGTGAGTTATTCATATATTTAATCTTGTCCTTATGAGACGACAAGTTTTGATGCTCTGTCCCGCTAGTACTTCAACAAACGAACAAAATTCGCCGAAATTTGAACGACATTAAATGATATAAAAGTATCTGAATTTAACTTTACAAACCATACTAATAATTTGCGATTGCGTAATCCAATATATTTATTTTTCAAATTGTACGAACGAGAAGATTCGACAGCAACAGAAGCTGTTCTTTTACAGAACTATTGTCATACTATTGGTAAATATAAGATTTCAATCATCGGTGGTCATTTAAAAAAATATAACATGGTTATTTCAGGGTCTGAAGTCCCCTTTTTAAGTCTCTGATATAATCAAATATTCCTGTCGATGATACTTGATCCGCAAGTTTTTTTGGAGATAAGTTCACGTCAAACTGTACAAAGTCCAAAGCCTGGGTTTTATTCTCATTGCTGTTGAATGAAAACAGAAAAGATGACGTCACTATGTCGTAATATAACATATTATCAGTGTTAGAAGACTGAATGTCATTTTGGTATGGTACTGTGATGCGCCTGTTTACTTCACAACTTGAATACTCGTCTAACAGGCAAAACAATACGCACTCAACAATGATACCTTCGGCCTAAAGTAAAACCGACCACTCAATTGATGACACTTTTTGTCAGACGCCCTATATAAGTGGCTGCTCTAATAAGCGTAATACCGGAATTTCTAGATTATTTCATAAAACAAATGGTTCAAAGACAACCGATACATATCAAAGGCGCTAACGACTCCATTAACGAGCTAGAATCAATGCGAATATTTTGAAACTCCATTCTGATAACGCTAGACATTGTCTCACTGTATGCAACCATACCAGAACAGGAAGTCATGGGGGGGGGGGGGGGGGCAAAAGGATGTTGAAAAATATCCCCAACAGTACAACTACTGACTCTTGATGGTATTTCGCGCTTCGAAATGAAAGAGTTAAAGTTTTGCTCAAACTTTCCACAAGTAAGCCTCAACCATTCTCTATCAAAATCACGAGAAAATATCAAGACTCACGGTGCAGATTTTGGCACCAGAGAAACAAAGTACCTAACATTTACCGATATTTGACATGATTCAAAATGGCCGCCATCCTGTGTTATCGCTACGGGGAAAATGAAATTTTCTGATTTTCACAACACTAAGCCGGCGAAAACTTTACATACTCCGTAAGCTTCAAAATAAGCCCACAGAAGAGGAAGGAAAAGAATGTTGTGAAAGTTTAAGAGTACAAATATTTGCCCCCGAAGTGCTGCGCTTTCTAATTCTACCTTAATTACTAACCCTACGACTGGAGAAAGGAAAGTTCCGGATGGATAGTTTTTTCCTCTCACGATGCCATCAAGCTCTGGACACTTCGGATGTTCAACGCCTACGACTGAAAATAAACAATACCCGATATTTTCTCATAGTATGACGTCATCGCATGCACAACATCGTACAAAATAGTGCCTGAGCGGAGAATGACTTTAACGTACATCGTCGGTCAGCCTGACAAAAGTCCTTGTGGCAAGACCAACCAGAAGAAATGTGAAAACAAAAAAACAACTTTCTAATCACTTAATTCGACAACGTATACGTTTTACAAACTGAAAGTACGACCAAACGATGTTGATGTATTAGTTATTGTCGAAGACGCTGTTATACTCTCCGTTCAACAATTTTCATTTGTAGGTTGATACGTATGTAGATTTGCGATGTACTCACAAAATATAAAAGTGGTATTTCTTTCTGGGAATTCTCTGAGTCCAAGTATATCGATAAATTCACGGGGAGAGATAAGTCCAAGTAAGAAACTCGGTGTCAGCGATCTGACAATTGCTGTGTGCTGCATCAAAAATAAAGTCAGTATTAAAAATTATAATAGCGTACGACATGTTTGATGATTTATATCGATTATTACTAACGTGCTCTGACTTGTCTCATTTTGAACAGTGCAGAACAAGCAGTGGAAACATGAGAAAAATTAAATACGTATGATTGTGAAAATAATCGTCAAAACGATTTCGAATATTTCCCTTTTCCTAAGCTGTCGTCATTGACATGTTTCAGTGTGATGGAAATATTCAAATGACCAAATTGCATTGGTTAGTGTAATTGCAAACGGTCAACAAAATATCTTTTGGCATTTTGTGTGTGTTTTTAGCATGTCTTGTAATTCTATATAATTCTGTCATACAATTATGTAATATTATTGATATTATTCCGAAAACCTAAAGAATTTCCCTGGTTTTGCATTATTTTAATCTCATTAGTTTTCCAACCGAACTATTTGTCACAATTAGAATTCGCCTCATCGGGAAGTAGGGTATTATATATCGAACCTAAGGTTTTCCCATTACCTTTTAACCTGTTCAGCACGATTATTTGCAATGCTTACCTCATCAAGTGTTTCGATTGTTTCCAATTTACTTACTCCAGTGTCCCACTTCAGATGTTTATCATTATCGACGGTCAAGTCTACCACCTTCTCCACCGGTGCATCTAGGACATACTCAGATTTGTATCTGCAACGGAAATTTTGACTGAATTTCGATGAAAACAGTAAAGATTGACATGCACATGCAACCGTTCAACTATCAAACAGTGAAGCGGGCATGGTATTCTGAGTAAAGCGGTTTAGATATACGTATGTTTTGCTTAATGGACGAAGATCTGGAAAGTTCATAAATGTCTATGAATGCATGAGAACTGAGAAAATACACCAATCATATCTATATCCTAGCAAGTGTTACAGCCATTTGCTTGCCGTTTTATTTGTCGCATACCAATCTATACACAATCAAACATTCATACAGACAGACAGACATGCATACATACATACATACATACATACATACATACATACAGACAGACAGACAGACATACAGACAGACAGACATGCATATGTGCATGCATGCATGCATGCATTCATATTCCTACGTACATAATCAATTTAGGCAGAATTCATAAAGATTCAGAATCTTGTGAGAATTGTCATATATGTGATACTTATCAGGATGCAGTGTAATAGTCAGATTCTTTTAAATTTTTTAAGCTCGAAAGTTCTATGACATTTCCAGACCGTGACTATATTAATATCCTGCTTTTCAAAATGAAGTTCTGACAAATGGCAAATGTATGAAATTCGAACAAAAGACTCACATATATCCGTCCATCTCGTTTGAAACTCTGTAAGACATTGTCACTCCGTTCTGAAAATGTTAAGTGAAGATGCAAACGTTACTGCCAGAAATGTAATTGTTTAGTGGGAGAAAAGACAGTATAAATATCAACTATATATTTGGGCCTGACACACCACATTTGTTGGTCAGATAAACAAATGATACACTGCTTCAAAATGCCTTGATACAGATAAACAAAATTTTTGTCTTGACAGAAGGGGTAAATTTTTGTCAATATTCAATTTACGGGCTTCTAACTTTAGCCAAGTGCACAATATTATCTGTCGACACCAGTTAGAGGAGTGTAGCAGTTGTCATTTCTTACATGTAAACTGGATGGTTACATATCACTAAAAAGTAAGTGACGTTACCCACAGAAAATCCTTTCTTTCTGATGCAAGGTTCGAAATTCAAGCGGCATAACAGTCTGTATGTATTCTTAGCCTTCACTTGGAGGAAAAAATTACATCAGTAAGAAATGATATGTGGGCAACTTTCAAATAACTCCGAGCAAGGCCAACTATTATTGGCGATTTTATATCGATAAACTCGACATAACCAACTCGCAAATCGTTTATTCTGATACGAATACGCGCCAGTTCTGTCTGAGGAATACATACATACATTATAGACACTATGTGAGCTCGTCGTGTAAGGAAGGGAAACATATACTGGAAGTTTCATGGGGATAATCTCGTGTTTATTTCTCGATTGCTTTGGGTACGAAAACTACGCAAGTCGTGTGCATGGTCAATATTTATCTTACTTATGTTGACTCCCTAGGTGAAAATTTACCAGAACACACGATATCATGGTCCTGACTCTTTTAATTATTAACGTGTATATAACATTACGTGCCTTATTTGAAATGACAAAACATAATTTTTGAAATCTTAGTCTAATATCTGCAAATGTCGTGATCAAACTCATCACCTTGATGAGCATTCTGCAACTATGGTTACAGTTCAACCAACGATATCGATGATTTTGATAAAGAGAGGCTTGATGTATCGGGCAGTTTTAGAGTCTACTTCTATATTCAGGTTACAAGTGACTCCTCTGGTTTTACTTGGTGGTACTTGGCCTACACATCACACCGTCAGCGTTCGTTATATTCCGTGGAATAATATTCAAGAATCAACGTGTATTTACTTGCATCAACATTTCGAGCATTCTAGTCCATTTATATCTGTCAGAGATGGTAACTTTAACCACAGTCCCTCCACGTGTGTAGGTACTATGTGTTATCCCTTGTCAATGTGAGCAGAGAGCCATTTGATGTCTGATTGTGGAAATCAATTCTCGATACTTTTTGAAACAAAACTTTGGCTATGAATTACTCAAGCTCAGCTGAGCCGCTGCCACGGCAACATTGCACTGGAAAGTCGGCCATATCGTCAGGATCATATTAATATTGTCTTCCCATGAAAGCATTGCATACTACCGCAAGTCTGAAATTCTTACCTTCGTTTTATAATGTTTCCAGTCCTTGATCTTTGTCTCATAGTCAAGTAATATTTTCACAGCGTCCTCAGCGATTGCTTTGTAGTCCATTCTCTTGAATATTTTGCCAAGTTTGTGTCTACTGAGAGTTTTAACAAACCAAACACCGACAACGATTATCAACGACCGTTCAAAGCGTTCGCCATGCACCGAATACTAGTATACCAATATGTCATGTATTGTAAGCAAGGTTTACATACTTTGGTTCAAAGGTTACTGTGCAATTAAGGAGGTGGTTTTTATGTAGCACTGTTACTATACCTCCGAAACCCTCTAGGATCCTTTGTTTTGACACTGTCGATAAGGCGTTTATAGTCTCAGCAAAATATGTTAATAGTTATGAAATATGCATGTTAGTAATAAAATCAAGTTGGTATCAGAGTTTAGCTTTCTTTCCGCTCTGCAAATGCTTCAAAATCACTAGACGGGTTCAGATCCGTTTCCACTCTTGTAACTGATTAACGCGTACGGATCACACTGCATGACTAAGGGCCTAATGTACAGTGACCTCTACGCGCTCAATGATCTTGGGCTACCATCATGATCCACTCATATACCAAGGGTATTTTGATAGCATTTCACATGCAGACAGTTAAGTCAAAAAGTCGAACACCTGACAGCACGAAATGAATCTAGGAAACCAGGAATGTAATCTCTCTCTGTCTCCCTCTGTCTACCTGCTGTACCTGTCTGTCTGTCGGTCTCTCAATTTGTCTCTCTTATTATGCTATTAATATGAATTGCAGATTTCAAAATAATTAGTACACTTTGCAAAACAGACTTTCAATTTGCAAACATCAAGATATCTCTGGCATATATTTCTGAGATATTAAAATTACGCGCCCGAAGGGCGCCCCGAAAATTCCAAAGTCAAAAACAAGGAGATCCCCAGGAATCTACCCCCAGCCGAAGCTGACAAGTCCCTTAGTGATTTTTTATGGCAGGTATGACGTCATTAGTTTATTACTTCTGAGAAAGTACCAAAGAAAGAAAATACCACAAAGGCAAACATGTAGAAGTTGGCTTCATGTCAATGCGCAGTTCGGAACTGCAAAACGTATGTATGGCAGCTATTCTGCCGAGTGGCTGTACCGACAGAAATCGGCGCCAAGGCCGTAATATTTAGTCAATTCCCTGGCCATATAATACCGGTGTATCCAGAGGAAATAATTTTAACTGATCGCAGTAAAGTTCCCCGAAATTAAGGATGTACGATCAGAAAATTGAAAAACTATTGTCATACTTTTGAATTAATGAATTTTGAAGTCCGATATAGAGTATTGGAATAATCGAACAGGAAAGAAAATGATAGAGTCACCGTGCTTGATTTTCTATCAATAACGAATAAAAGTCACTTTTATCGACAAAAGTCACTGAAGATCGATACAACAAGCCATTCTTTTTTCAACTTCATGCAATGAACATTTTTATCGTACAATAACACACAAAAAAAACTTCGAACAGTATAAGAAAAATGTGTGAATAAATAGAACAGTTTATTTTTTACCAAAGTTGCCATTATTTCGCCCAAATTCAAGAGATTTAAAGTTTCATTTGATGGAAAATTTCAATCTTCTAGTTTTGTCAATTTAAGCTCTTTGTTTTGTACTGTACTGTGCCATTCAAAATTTTCTTTCGGGTAAGGTACCCTTGCTCTATTTTTCACTACTATACTGGGCAGAATGTATCAAGGAACTCACAAATTGCACACTCTCACGATCGTCGTTAGGGGCGCTCTTCGGCGGTTTTTACTGACCCAGCGAAATTCGGATGAACTGAGGTCCGGCTTCATTGGCGAACAGATCTACTATTAAAGTCCACTAATGCATTTGACAAAAGGTGAAGCTCAACAGAGAAAATGTTGAATCAATTCAAGAACTTTAGTCAGGATTTACGGCTCTACAACCTGTATGCTGACGACATCTCTCCCTACAGAATTTTTATACGTGCGTCTAAAGAGGTAGCAACGAATATCTGCTTGCAGAACTGTGCAATACGTGTTTCTTTCTTTCTGAGTGTACATCATTATATTGTCTATATTGGGTTCACTGTTCTTAGAATTCTGACTTGCCTAATTCAATCAACCTTTGATTAGTGACGTTAATCACCGATGGAAAAATACACGAGGCGTCAACTTGAAATTCTTAACATTTTATTCTTTTACCTCACCATAATGTTTTTTTCCAAAATTTGCCTAAGATCACAACTTTACAGTGGACCATATGTCAAAATTTCAATTAAATTTCATTTAAATCAATAGTACCGCTTATTTACTGCCTCCATGCTCAGGGTCAGACGCGGCTAGAAAAAGCGAGATGTTGCTGCGAATGTGTAATAAACCGATCTCAAAATATCATCAGTTTTCCAAAAAAGTTTTCTTTGAATAAGACCCATGAAAGACTAAAATAGTGTATAACACTGCCATAAGTGTCGAAAGTGGCATGTAAATTAAGAATGAGAGTAAAGTGGAGACTTTATGTCGTTTACATCAAGAGTGGAATGTGCAGCGTTAACGACTATTTGCATGTGGTTTACGGCCAAAGAAAGTTGTTGCGATGATTAAGTACTCTTTTCGACGACACTTATAAAAAACGGTATTATTAGAATTTTCCACTATTGTTGCTGCATTTATGTAGAAAAAGTGAAGTCTTTCTCAAAATATAATGTTGGAAAAATGCAAAAGTAACACATCAACAAAAACAAAATAAATAAGCAAATGAAATAACTTGCTTTAAAACTATTTTATTGAATTCTGTCATCTGTTTTTAAATTTTCACTGTTTACACTGAAAGTCAAATAGTCGCCCTTTACTAATTGTGTGAATATTTATACTTATTGCACTTAAATAAACCAGGAAATATGTCTTCCATGGTCTGTCATCATGGTTGCAACGAAAAAATTGTTCCATCAGACTTTTATATTTTATAAGCCTATCTTAAATCAGATAAATGCAGGCAAAAGCAGGACTTGTGAGTGTTGGTAATAGCTGTGCGCCTCCATAGAATATGATTGAATCGGATTTCCCAGTTTGCTGATTTTAACACAATTGCGGCACTTTTTTAAGTCTGTTAGATTTTTACTTGCGCTCTCAAAGGATCAAATTATTTTTCTTCCTTTTCCTGTCGACAATTCCCCAATCCTCCATTCCCCCTGAAACCAAATGGTTCTCCCTTATCCGAAAATATTCGAAGGTTTTACATCAGTCATAGGAAAAGGGATACCGTTCTGCATGTTTTACGTTTATAAAAGCCCGCCTTAAGTAGGAACAAAGTATCAATCTTTCAAAGTAGCTGTGTGCAATATTATGGAAACATGGTGAATTTTCCAATACTACATCTGATGTAGTAGACAATTATTTGCAACAGGTGTCTGAATGATATCTGGGATTCTGGTAGATTTAAGCTTATTTTGGAAGAATTTGACGTTCTACGTATATACTGTACAGAGTACAATTAGAACGGCGTTTGTATGCCATACTTTCTAACTTTGATTTGAATGAAACATGAAGAAGTCATTCTGTGCCGTAGACCCACAGTGATCACAATCTGACCAATCTGACATGCACGACCGATCTGTAGGCCTACAGTATCGCAAAAAGTTCTGACCCCACCGCAGTTGAAAACGCAGGACGGACTCCTCTAACCCCTGCTCTTGTTAAATTTCATGCGCGAGGGACGGTGGCATTTAGAAATATAAAGCACCTTTAGAAAAGTGCTAAGGACGGCAATGGGTTTTTTGTAGCCCTGTGTGTTTACAGACTGTTCAATAGCAGAACATGGGCGGGACACACCATTATTAGCAGTGGTCACTCATGATGTGCGAAGCGCGTTCTTCAAAGCAAAATTAGGGTCAGAGGTCAGTGTACATGTTGGTGAAGCATTCCGAGTCGAAGATGGCGGAGAGAAAGACCAGGCAGGGTTCGTCTCACTCGCGGAGAAAACATCGAAAACGCTGTCGGATTCCTGTGAGCTTCTGGCGTTCTGTTATTGCAGAATGTCTCTGTACTTTCTTTTTCATGATCATCGTCTGTGCTTCGCATTTGGAATGGAATGGTGCCAGGATGAGTGTAGTAGAAATCTCGCTGACACTCGGGCTCGCTGGTAAGTGTCCAATCGCACAGCGTGTTGACAGTTGAGGCTTAGTTTATGCAAACTTTTTTTTCAAAACGCTAATCCGTCTCAACGAAATGCGCGTTGTCATCTACGTTTTCAAGTTATTTCCTGCACATTCTTCTATGACAGTGTAACTCTTGTTTCATGACTGGTTTGAAAGTTATTCCTAACAGCGATAAAAGATAGTATTTGGAGAGCGAGTGCAGCAGTCAGTGAGTGTGGCCTCGATGTTTACTCCGCGGTTATTCAATGCAAGAATTTAAATTTAACTAGAGCTTACTACACATTCATTGACCTTAGCCCTGTTCCCCTCAGACTGCTGTCCACGGATCTACCAATGGTCTGTGTATGAATAGAGACACAAATCTCCTCCATGGGTGTATGGAGAAGTACGAGAGATATTTTGTAGTGCAATGACAAAAACTTAAAACTTGTACGAGAAACCTTCAAGAAGTTTTGCTTAATGGTACGCGAGTAGCCTGCACAGTTTTCTTCACAGCTGATTGATTATTACTCCGTATTTGTTTTATCACTGGTGTTTTCTTCTCTCCATCGAAAGAACGTTTCCGAATCTCACTTCGGTAATTGATGTCGTGTCCCAGAAAACTCGGAACGACATTCCAAAACCAGTAAAACATAGCGGTGCTTCCGGCGTTAAAGAATGCTGTCCACGAGTCTGCCATTCATTCGGAAAGTTGAAAGGCATCGCTACAACACAACCGTGTCACTACACTGCACACACAAGACAACACGAGTGAAGGAGGGTGGCCGGGCTTTGGTTGCCTGTTCTCGTTCGTGTACCGCGGATGTTTCTTTTCAGACATTGCTTTTTGTGCGCTTCCATCATTGATCTACTTGAAGTCATGCTCAGTGAATAGGGGTATATTTTTACTGCTGCGTATGAGCATGGATGGGTCCTTCTACGAACGCCGACATGATCACGTTTTTTTCATGTTGACAAATAGAAGGTCCCGTCACAGTCCCTCTGGACTGTGGTCCCGTGCCGTGCCCTGGCCCTGTCACGCAATGGAGCTGTAGGCAAAGTCCGTTGCTATAGGGTATTTTCCGTGGCGAGTAACTCACTCACCGTTGAAAGTGTTTGAACAGGTGAAAATCGGTGGTCAGTGAGGCTAAATCTTTTGGATTTTGAAGTTCATTTTCAGGGTAACATGTACATGTACATGTTACATTGTATGTGTCCCAATTGAGAAGTTGTAAGACATATGCTTATATGATTTAGTCATTAAGATTTCCTCTTGTAATGATTACTATGACAACAACCCCTTCCTGGTTGCCAGGAAACATGACTGGCCTATGGCATGATCCATTGGGGAACAAGTGACTCACTTTGATTTATGTGGTGATTGTTGTTATTGTGAAAACTGCTTAATTTTTAAGAATTCTTGTGTTGACAATATAGAATTAATGTAAAAACTGGAACTTGGTGCAGTGCACCGCAGAAAAGTGATGACCATGTATTTCCAAAGAACTCTATTACTCCATGGAACAGCAGTTGTTCTAAAGACAGCATCCCAAGACTTTGAAAAATGATGGGTTTATGAATGGGAAGATGATTTTCCGTATACTCTGACTCTGGACAATTGTACATGATCAGGTGCATGGAAATGCAATTTGTAGGGGGTATTGCTGTCTGTTCAGAAATATTGTTCAGATTATTGAGACAAACACATCAGAATGATTTGTTTGAAAGGTGTGAAGTTATGCAAGGACATTTTGGTAATTTTGTGTCATTGAAAGTCAGTTATATTGGTTGTATGGACCTGTGAAGTATGGTAGAAAAGTGGTAAAAATCCTAGCCTGCTGACCATATACAGAAAATAAAAGCAATAACAAAATCTCTGCTATCATACAGAAATACTCTCAAATAGTGGCAATGACTATGCATACACTCATCCAGTGGACTGCACAGGAAGTATAATCGACTTCATCTGTAGTCAACAGTATTCAAGTCTGTGATTATATATATAAGTTTATAATTAATTCAATCATGTGTAATTTTGTGGAAAATAACACGGCATGTGTTATACAAATTTTTTGCAAGGATAATTTTAATTTCAACATACTTTTGGGACAAGAAAGAAACCGTTCTTGCATGATTTCTAGTGAACAAAATAACGAAAGCTGTATACAGATTATAATACCCTATTACTATTCTAGCTCTACCAGGATGGCGAGTGTCCAGCTTTGGCTACGCCGCCACCAAACTCCATGAAGTCAAAGCCGGACACTCTAGCCATGCCCGTAGGGCCATTATTATTAAAATCCATACGTGGTACACTGTACTACAGTGTATGCTTATTACTACAACTTCTGAAACTCTGTTGTACTCGTGTATAATTGGGACTCAGCCGTACCCTACTGGTATTATCAGATTTGGAACGGGTTTCACATATCGCTAATTTGTAAAGGGCTGACTGCTATAATGTTTCAAAACATTACCCTGAGATCACTGGTGTCCAACCACTGACAAAATATCTCATTTCTGTTGAGAGTGGAATATTTGAATGAAATTGACAGACCTTCAACATGGGTCCACAGTTTATACATATTGAATGGACTGACCTTCAATATGGGGCCATAGTTTATGCATATTGAATTACAGCGGCCATCAACACAGAGAGAGTAGATTTCATCACCAGTTGGCTTTGGTTTGGCCAGTACAGGTTGAAATTTAGCTGAAAAGAAGTGTACTCACTAAATAAAGTGACAAGCAATAAAAGTGTCCCCATTAATAAATTTTAATTCTGCCCTACAACAACATCACAAGACCCTGCCGACCTTTGTGCCTGTGTGTGTTCACTCCAGCACATGCTTTTCATTCCTGCTTAATCAGATCTTGATGTTATATCGGTGACTCAATTTGAAGTGCTTGTGCGTGTGTTGGGAAAATTTTGAGTATCTTTACAATCCTTTAAGTAGACATCTGAGCCCATGGACATGATATCAAATCATCTTTGCAAGTCTCCTGGATGAAGTTTTGTCATCGTTTTCACTGCAATGCAAGATAATATTTCATGGTCCTGTCATCCGTAATTTACTGGTTTTACCTTCAAAGCAGTGCATCCAAAATACACAGTAAAAAATGGCAATGTTCCTGAGAAACTTCCTATTGTCTAGCTTTCTTCAGAACATAGTTTTGGTACAATTGTTATGCAAACTAAAGTTATTGGTGAATGTTTTATCACTGCAAATTTTGGTGAAAATGTAGATGCCACCTAGAAAAGAGCAGGATTAGCGACACGTGTTGTTGTGGTGCATATGAAAAGATATAGGCTGGTCAGAAATATTCCCTTTTAAATTGCATACAAGATTCATGAGTTAGGGAAACCAAACTTAATAGAAAGTATATGTTAAGGAGTTGAATTTAGTCCAATAACCTGTAAGGTATATTTAGAGCTTCGTAGACTCCTTTAATTAAACCACCATTTTTTGAGTTTGAAATTGAGGTACAGATCAGGGTTCTGCCCACGCCGGACGGCGCTGGACGGGCCCGTCCGGCACTCAGAATTTCCGACCAGCATTGACAAGTGACCGACCGGCACTTGCAGTTCAATGCTTTGAACAATCAACATGAATGTCTACGAGTGACACTTTTGAGGTCAAGCAGTTCATAAAATTGCATGAAGAGTTGATGAAAACAATGGTACTATAGAATGCCTTTCAATAAAATGCTATTTAAACAATACCACTGGTTGATTACCGTACGCTGATTTTGCATATGAAAAGCTGTTCAGCTGTTGAACGTACGTTCACAAGATCATCGCCCTAATGAACTAGACACGGTTTTCCTGTCACACAGTATCTCTGTACGATCGAAAGAAGGAGAAAAACTGAAGTTTTTTTGCTTTGTATCAAGGTTTATAACACCACAAAAATGAAGTACGGAAGCGAAAATGAGCACAAAAAACAGGACTTCTAACTAAAACGTACTCTTCAATGTTCAGTTCAAACTCAATGAGTGGCATTGTGGAAAGACTGCATGCAATGAAAGTCACGAGCAAGTTTGGTGTCAACGAATCCAGTCTTTGAATTATCAATGAACACTCACTTATTTTTTCAGGTTATAAGCCAAAAGTTACTTGTCCGTGGCAACAAGCCTCTCTGTTTGTGAATTTTCCCATTCTACAATGACTATCAAGAAGCAATTGAAATGAATTTGACATCGAGAAATTCCACTTTCAAAACTATGGCCGATTAGCCAACCGCTAAGTTCTTGGTTTAAACTCTATAGAGTCTGCGCATGAGCAGTAACAAGACCACCTAGGTCATTTGAAAAAACACTGGATGCTGGTACAGTGCAATGGTAATCCAAACTTCATAGTGGTGAGGGATGATATAAGCACAGGAAAATGATGACAAAAAAGTGGTACATTATTTTTCAGAAGCTTCAAAAGATTCCTTTACAACTACTAAAGATTGTTTTCTTTCTGTTTTGTTCAGTTAAAACTGAAAAAATACTTTGAAGGTACAGTGGAATTGGCTATTATTTGTATATCAAGCCCTAAGAATGTAAAAATACAAGCATATAAATGTTACAGTTTTTCATGAATATTAATGCTCATGAATATTAATGAGCCGTCCAGCACTCTTGGAACTCTGGGCAGAACCCTGCAGGTATGTTGCATACAGTGCTAGAAAAATTTGAAACCTAATGGCAGAAATGGTACTGAGCATATGTAAGTTTAATTTACTTTTCTGTTCTTGGTCCTTTATTTTCATATTCCTATAAGAATTTGAAGACGACATTGTACAATGATAATTTATTTTTCCTTGACCAAATAATGGGCCAGTTGCTGTAAGTTTTGATGTTTTCATCATTTTTTGTCTTTTCATCAACGACAAGTTGTTGCTCATCTTCGCAAAGCATGTAAGTAATAGCTTGTCAACACAGTGTCCAGAATTCACTTGTCAACAATTAAAGTGCAGTCTACACATGTACAGGCGGAGATGACAAGCTGAATACTGCGTATTTCAACAATGTGCTTTGGGGAGTAGAACAAGAAACTGTATTTTAGATCAGATGAAATAAATCAGGCCAAATTAATTAAATTCTTTGTTTTGCGTCCTCCCACCCGCGTAGGTTTTTAAGGTTTTCATGAAAAACACACACAGTGTATTTGAATAGGAAATTTTAGGACATAACCGCTTAGCTTTTCTGAACTAAAATTTTGTTACAATTTTTTATTTGCTGCAATCAAATTACTTTGTGTTAATTTTCTTGTGTGTGTTTTTCAGCCGCTTAGACGCGTACCTTTTCCCATTTAGAGTGGACGCAAAACAAAGAATTTAATTACTTTGGCCTTATTCAAAGATGACAACTACTACAGGTAGCCCTCTTGCAGCCTTAGAAAAAATGGCGCATGTATAATCATCATTGTAAAAGAAATTGCCTCAATAATGTCCTTTTACAACATAATCATTACATTCATATTGATCACATGGTCACTGCCTGTGTTTTCAGTTCTTTCAAAATATTTATCATTAAAATTTGATGACACTACGAGGAATTATTTTTTTTGTATTAAGTATGATGTATCGTAATCACTGTATCATTAAATTCTGTGATGTCAAAGGTCACGTTTAAGTGATGTCATTATTCCATCAGCAGAGCATCCAGAGTTAAGTTCAGTATTGAAATGCATACTGTGGTACTCGGTAGTTTTTTATGTTCACAACTTTACTGTACGTGTAGGTAACAGATGGACAAATTTTACACACCCATGGTTCAGAGAGCCAGTCTACTGATGCATCCAGTTAGTTTGATCAGTTTGGTTTGGATTTCAGATGAAAAAGGTACCGCCAAGCAGTTAGGAAATACAGTAGGTTTTGGCCCTGTACCAAACTGTTTCACTTACTCGGCAGGATAGCAAATGGCCAGAAAGGATCAAAACAGCTCCCATCAGGCATTGCTGTCATCAGGAATTTTAATCATCAGTAACTCAGTCAGAAAGTCAAACTGTCAGGACATCAACGCAAAACTTAATGTTTTCATTCAGAATATGGCAACAGCATAAAGTGTAACATGGCAAATACTGAACAGACTTGATTGTTTCACCAACATGTCAGTCGTATGTTTGTACATTATACCATTCAGCTGAAAATAGAACAGTTTTCCCAAAGTCTTCTAATCACCAAACATTAAAGATAAGTGAACCATTCAACAGTCTAAAATTAGCACAAACTGTACTTCTGTGCATACATGTATGGTACCTGGTCTCTTCAATGTGATTGTTACTAGTGGCAAACACATGTTTGTTGGACTGGAATCTTCATCAAACTGTTACCATTCATCCCTTAGTAACATGTAGACTAGAAGTAAATCTGTTGACAATCATGGAAGTTGATTACTTTTGGAGCACATGAAGATGATCAGTAACCAGATTACAAACATGTGTGTCAGAAACACATGTACCTATAGCTGATGATTTCCTTGAATTGTAACCACAACTTCACGATTGTCTGCAATAACCTGAGAATGATATTGCACTTACAGTATCATATTGATATTTCTTCAAGAAGAAGTTAACTTATTGGTGTACTGTCAAGTAATTTGTTCCCCATGGAAAGGAGCAATATGATTGGTCATTGCGCATTCTCTGCCGTGTGTATTGACAGAATCTCCTGTATACTGGCACTACACATGGACAGTGACTTAATAGGCTGGGATATCTTTGACAGCTTGGATGGACAATGTATCAGACATGTTTTTCTCTAGAAATGACCCAGGCATATATGTACATGTTTTTAAGTGTTCTGTAATTCTCTACACGGATGTTCAGTCACTGGGTATCAAGATCAACAAGAAAGGACCTAAACCAAATTTTTCTCAGTTCTAAGGATATTCAGCATAACGGCCATTGCAAGTCTATGGCCATTTGGAGCATTTGGCGCCCGTTAAATCGGCCGAGTTACTAGTAAATCATTTACAGTATGTGACACCGGTGGATGTTGTTTAACAGGGAAGGCTTTCACAGACGGACAAAAGTTTGGATAGCCTCTAACGCCCAGACAACACAGCAGAGTTAAGGTCACTGATGGGGTCATCAGACGACACAAAATGACAGATTTCCGAGATTTGGTGAAATTCTCCACAACAATGCTGTTGCGACCGGCAGTTATTTATTCAAAACACACAAACAAGAAAAAATTAATGCAGAAGCATACACATTCTACTGTGATGAATTGGATTTTCATCTTTGCAGAAGGCATAAACACCGTCTTTTCAATACTTGTCATGTCAGTAGCTAGAACTGTGCATTAAGTTGCATGCAGTGGTATGCAAGGAAAGAAAGCAATGGATTGACCTGGAACTCCCAAAACAGTAATTACAGATTGGCACGCCTGCCTAGGCATTTGTATCACGGCACTAAGTGGGTAGTTACGGCCCTCCTGTGACAATGGCAGAGCCATCCATCATTTGACAGGTGTTCTTCTCCTAAAGGTGTTATTGCATCACTAGGCTGATGCCCCACTAAGACTTGCCTTCAACCATAGACTGCAAGACACTGGGTTCGTGTTAAGCTATAGCACAATTCGACACTGACTTGGTGTACTGTGTATGTATTTAAATTCTTTGAGGTGTATCTGTAATACTGTACAATTAAACACTTGTCCAGTCATTCTTGTCTGAGCAGATGAATTGGTGCATGCAAATATGGCAGTGATTTATCGGATATAATCTGTTCATCTGTTTGTTTATTATGACAGAGACATGTCATATTATCAGCAAATATAAAAAATAGGGTAACTAAACCAAAATTTGGGAGTTCAGGATCAATCCCGTGGCTGATAGAGTTATTGTGCAATGTTGTTGGTTGTATAATGTTTCTGAAATCATCAAATCACCCCTGTAATCATAATGTGAGGGGCTGTAAAGTGTATTGGGAAATGAAAATTTACCCCTCATTTTCAATGTTTCAGGCTACGTACATGCACAGACGAAAATTAGCCCCATTAGTGTCAATTATTTTGGCTGTACAGCATATCTGCAGTGGAGTGCATAAGTTTATCTTTGCTGTGTGCTGTGGAGGTCATGACCTAGGCGGCTTCTGTTTTCCAATTAATCAGGGGACACATTCCATTGTTTTTTAAGTAGCTTATCTAATCATTGAGTGTAACAGTGTCATATTAATTGAATTGTACACATAGGAGAACACAGGCTGATAATGAACAATGTGAACTAAATTTCTAATCTATAATGCATTGTGTACCACTTCACAAATGATCATTTTATTGGTAAAGAATAAGAACCCGGTAGACTTCATTATATCATCTGTTGCCATGGTTACACCACCTTACATGTATGTTGGTTTGTTGACTCCTGAAAAAATGAAAGAAAATTTGCCAAAAGTAATTGGAAATAAGTAATGAATTGCAAATTTCCACTGATGCATTTTAATAGCATGAGTTCAATGTGTGACGTAATTTGATAACTTTCAAAACAGAAGCATGTTGTGAGAAACAATTTCTAATAAGTGTGAACCACAGATAATAATGTTGATGCTCATTTCATTTCAGTAAAGGCTGCCATTGTATGAACAAAATTAGTTATGGTATCTAAACACAGGGTTCTCTGCAAGGGGATTTTGAGGGATGGCCACCCCTCTCTATCCATATGTTAATAACTACACAAAAGAAAAATGTTTTCACTACAAAAATATGCAAATTATGCATTGTTATGTAAATTGGCAATCCCTCAATTGTTCCCAGACTGTTGAGAATACTGAAACAAGCATGACGAAATCATCATTTTCTGAAGCATTTGTGATGTGAGTGATTCTTTTCGGGAAAGGAATAATTTTACTTCGTCAAACTATTGGAATAAGGAATTATGAAAATAACCAAAGCAAAGCACCAATAAAAAACAACCAAGAATATAAAAAGCTAATGTGTTGTACACATGGTGTTCTTCAAGTTCAGTGTTAGCAAACAACAAAAGTCGAATGCTGCTACATAGTATTTACATTGGCTGAGTACAGTAAGGCTTGAAATGAATTTGGTCGACAAATTCTTGGTTTGTGAAAAGATAATGGTACCACAGTGTAGCTCACCAAGTCTGCTTCCACTGTAAAATGTCCAAGGCAATATTTTACTTACTGCGCCCAAAGGAGTGTGTTGTTCATAGTTCAGCGATAGGCTTGACTGGATTTGAAAGCAGGTGTAAAGGAATGTATGCGGTGACTTTCTCTGCTAATGGAAGCTTATAAAATTGTAAAATACAGCCACAAAAAGTGACTCCATTTAATTGCAGTTTTGGTTTCCGCCAAATGAAAGGCTTCATTACTGTACAATGTCTCTTCATACATTAGTGATGGTCATCAGTAGAGACGGAACACAGTACCGGAAAGATCGATGTGTTTGTTTACAACGTTCTACCCCACCTGGCCCTTGACGCACATTGTAGTCACCTTTCCTTGCAGGCATTTGAAGTCTGGAGACAAGCTTTGATTGTAAACACTGACTTTTAAACAGCAGAACTCAACAACTGTGGTATAAGAGGTGTGACCATCAGATTTTCACTCTTGCATTGTCCTTTTTAGCAATGACAAAAGGAAAAGTATAAAATCATCAGTTCTACCAGTTGTAGTACAGGTACATGTATGTACGGCCGTTTGTGCTGTGACTCTGTGTATCACATGTTATGGGCGACAAACACAAGAACTTAACCCCAACAAAGTAGTATTTATTTATTGTCCTCCTGTACATATATATGAATTTGGCTCCAAACAAAACAGTCCATTCTATTGACACATTTATTATCTTCTTCTTCCACACACCTACATGTTTAACCCTTTTCCTGCCAGACAGTAATAACTGTATAACTTCCCAATCAGCCAAGTCAGTAAAAAGCCGTATTGAGCCAAAACATGACGTATTTTCACCCACTTGACTTGGTATGTTATAGCATCTTTTGTCCAAAAAAAATCAACTTTACGGTATTATGTTTTCAACAGCCTTCAAATCTATAGTATAATGTTAAAATACATGATATGGAATACGTTGTGTTTCATTAATTTTAACCATCTTGACCTGGTGGTGAAATATGGACTTGGCAGGAAAAGGGTTAATATCAATCAAAAACAATACTTGAAAACATTGTAACACTCATGATGGAAGTCTGAGTCAGAATGTCCAGATTTGGTAAATCACAAATCCAACTTTAAATCATGCTGTTAGCAGGGGTTAACAATGCGTTATGGAAATTTCTTCAACTCAGTCACAGTGATGAAGGATGCAGAATTGTACTTGGGCTGTAACAATGTTGAAGAATTGTCAAAACTTCCACTATTTCCGTTACAGGTTCCATATCATATTCTTCAAAGTGACAGTTCTGATTCACACAGGGCACCAGCGTTTGCAATTGGTGGTCCAAAATGAAAATTTGGTGGTTTTTAGATCAAATACAATCATGTTAATGTTAAACCATAATAAAGACTTAGTGTATAATGTCATAATATCTGACAATAATGCAGACCAATGTTTGCAGTGTTGTTGAGCAGCTATACACATGGTGGTATCAGCTGGTATCTAAAGCCAGTGATGTTGTCCTTTGAAAGTGGGACTTAAAACATCTCTAACGTGACCTTGTCCAAACAATAAATTGCCTCTCCCTTTAGAAGTCACATCAGCTTTTGTTGTGCTTCACCATTCTGACCAAGTCATCTTCAAAGAGTGGAATTTCTCATAGTGACCTCATTGTCAGCTCGGAGCAGGTGCAAGTCGCAGGAATGCATTCAGGCTGCTAGACAGTGATTTTAACCTTGTGCAAGATCTGTCGTTGCTCGATAAAACACAACTCTTGGAATTTGGAATTACGAACTCATGTTAGTTACAGCACAGTGGGTTTTTTACAGAGAACGCCACATTAACATTAAATCTGGCCAAATGACTCCCTGTCTCACTGGGCATTTTACTAAATGGCTTGACGGGTTAATGTGGTGTTCTCTGTAATGGCATCCAAGAATTGCAAATGAATCTGCAGAAGACTAGAATTACAAAACATTTTATTTCAAGTTCAGTAAGTTTCTATCAATAGGATAATCATGCAATATACAACTTCAGAAGAACAGAACAATAAATAAAACAGGCTTTATTGAAATACCGACTTCAGTTGTAATGTTGAGCACATATAGAAGTAGGCATGAGATTGGAGTCTTGAGCAATCTGATTAAAATCTGACTTAGAGATGGGTCGGCCTTTGAGCAAATGAAATTTTAGAGAAGTTGTGTATAAAACGATAACATATAGGATGCTGTAAAATTTTTGAAATTGTGTGACATAATATTCAAATCAGAATATATGTCAATTTTGTTTAATTCCGTTGATGAGCCATATCATCAAACTCCCAGTGAATGTCTTGGTAAACTTAAATGCACACCTGAAACTCGTCTTACGTTACTTACTTACATGTACATGTGTATTGCAGATGGTATGAATCTGTGTTCCTCTAAGGGGGAACATATTTACCGCAAGGATACGATTGAAATGCGCTGTGGTATAGCACTGGCTTTGGCTTTAGTGATCTTCAGTCTTGAAATGCAATCCCATTAGTTGTTGTCTCGAAATTTTAAAACACATCTGAAATATCACATTGCATCGCAAAGAAGGGACGTGCATATCCTTCTGTAAAGTAAGCACAGTTTGAGAATATTGACAGGAAATAGGGACAGAGGAATGGGGGCAGGGAATGGGGATAGAGAATGGTGACAGGGAATGGGGCAGGGAGTTGGGGGAGGGAATAGTGATGGGGAGTGGGGGCAGGGAATGGTGAAGACATAAACCTGCAACTCAACAATTCATGCAGAACTGAACTGTTGTTGAACATATTGAAATAATCTGTGGCGTCTTTGTTCCTATCAGATGGTACTGGAAAGTGGTTTACACCAGTGCTATGATTTCTATCTTAATATTGATTCCTGCAGACAGGTTTCAGAAGTCAAGCAAACTTTGCAATTTTACCATTCTGTGCAAATCACCATCCAATTATAATGCTTGTTTATAACAGCTTTTGGTGTGATTTTTTCATGTATCTCCAAGGATACATGGATGTATGGCAGTTACAGGTAATCAAAGGATACTTTGAGATTTTAATGAAAAAATCAACCACCAAGATAGGCATAGGGTAGGAATTGAATGGGTTTTTAAATTAGCCAGACACACACCATGCATGTTAATGATGCCTGCTTTTTCAATTACCATTAAAGGGACACAATAAGCAAAGTGGGTAACAGATAAAAGCTCTGTCTGTACCTTTTGGACTGTCTGAGTTATATAACTTTACCTCCTGGGGGATTTTTAGAATTTAAATTGGTCAAATCCTGTAAGAGTTTAGTGACATTGTGTATAGTTCTCATGATTGTTACAGCTGAATAAGAAGACCAGTGACAAAGACTTGTTGTCTGACTGTTTTTTATAAACTACTGAGCTACATTTTCAAAATCACAAGTAACGAGAAAAACATGCCTTCTTCAGGTGGATTATTCTAACTGATATTCACTCCACTTCCCAAATATACCAGAGTTACTACGGAATATTAGCAAAAAGTAAAGGCATGGTGATGCAATTGATGATGAACTACAATTGCTACCAGTAGATACCCTGTGGAAAGTTATAAACATGTTCACCCAAATTATCTGTAAACAGCTAGATAATCTCCATTGTTAACAATACATGTAGGTTTGGGCAAACCATGACAATGACAGCGCACAAAGTGTGACACTTGAGGGCCGCTGTATGCATTAGAAATGTAGGAAGTTTGGAAACAAAATGGCTATTTGGGAGACAGATTCCCTCCACAGAAAGGCTCAGTTTAATCAAAAACCAACATCGATGGATTTTATACATCTCTTAATTCACATGTGCTATCCGGTGTGTCAAAATTGATCTCCGGTACATTTTGGGGTATGATTTTTTAGAGGACCCTTTCTTACAACAGCTGCTGTAAACTCATTGGCTCAATCTGCATAGTGGAATTTAAATGTTTCAAGTAATCACGGACTGACAGTTGATGGCCAATCACAGTATTGCTACTTTCAAATGCACCTCATCTGTTGTAAGGAATTGAAATCCAAACTTCCTCTTTTTCTAAAATATACAGTGGCCTATTTATAATTTTAAATCTGTTTCTCTATTTCTAGCCTAGATTCCTTTTCCGTCCGCTTGCCTCCGTGTACCTCCGTCCCCACTAGGGACGGAGGTACGGAGGCAAGCGGACGGAAAAGGAATCTAGGCTACTCTATTTCAAGAACTGCCAATCCATTTGTAGTTGACAAACCCCAACACACGCCACTGCCACTGTGTCGTAACATTTGAATGTCACTAGTCTTTCCTACTGAGACTGGTCCATTGAAATTGTTTTAATTATGTGCTGAAACTTCCGTTTTATAATAAAGACCATATCAATGCAAGTGCTCTCAATGGCGTATATACTGGTGTCAAACATTAATGTTATTGTGCCCTCCTTTTGTAATCAGTGTAAACTGAATGAGTGAATGCGTACCCAGTGTCTGCATGTTTTGACTTTTTTGTGAGTTTTCAATGGCGTGGGTTTTTCCTGTGAAGTCACTATCCAAAAGCCACCTGTAGCTGTTTTGAGATGACCAACAACATCATTGGAGTTGTGTTTGACTAGAAAATTAGTCACTCACTGCTTTTTGCACATGTTACATGTAGTTCTTATTCCTGCATACGCCAATTTAGTGACTTGTTAAAGTCTGAAGATTTTGCAATCACAGCCTGAATGTACATGTATGTAATTGTTCATATCACCACACAATAAAAACTTGACAGTCATGGAAATTTATTTGTATGATTTATTCACATGTGGTGTTAATATAAAATCAAAGACTTTTGGGGTAATTCTTGAGATGTATGCACAGTCAGAGACTCTGTGTAAAGGTACTGTATGTGATTCTGCCAAGAAGGGACCGGTGATATGGTGACTTTGGCGGTGTTGTAGTTTACTTCTCACATATCAAGGTGTATGCAACAGGTTTGCAATCAATGCATCGGAGACCAATTTTACATTTATCTTTTGAACAAGAGTGATATTGTTTTGCATTTAGAGAATAAAATGATTACCTGAAACTGAATGGAATTTATCATGTGTGTGTACATGCACATACGCATGTACATGTAGATGCTGTTCACTCACATGTTGAATTACTAGTAAATTATGGAAATTTCGTTTACTTGTCGTAGAACAATGCAAACCTCATACCTAATGAATAGCTATGGTGAAATTCCAACACACCTCAGTGTACAGTACCAGAGGGTATTTCTCTGTGTGTGGGTTTACTTTTCGCGGCTCTAGGCTGCCTTCTAGAAATTGTGAACATTTGATATTTGCTTAAGTGGTCTGAAAATACTGAAGAACAGGTCAGAAAGGACAGCATAATTGCTATCATTGTTAATGAAGGCAAACAATGACTGATGTTGGTGCAGCTGATGGGTGCTTGTCAGCTACATGTACATGTCAATGTCACTATAATGAGATATCAACTATTAGAATACAATGCCCTCCCAGTTGGCCTGGCAAAGTAGAGCCATATAATATCACCTGTATGACAATTCTGTTCGAGGCACTATGATACCTCATTCTGTCATGGTCTAGCTTTGGCTTTGGTCCCAGATTACATTCCTCTGCAAAAGACAAACACACACTAAAGGCCTAATCTGTAGAACCGTGGGTTTTACTTTTTCACAGATGGACGCAAATAACGGGTCATTTTCATGTTTTTGCATGCCACTTACCTCTTCTTGATCTACAACTATTGTTCAGTCCCATTCACACACAGGAGATCCATTTACACTAACTCTGATTTAAGGGTTGTCTGAGAAGCAGAGACAAGTATGTTAATGTGTACACACGCCAATGGTGAAGGAGTAATCACATTGTGCTCACTGTCTACCTCTCTTTCCTGTGTTATCTTTTAATTGTGCCAAATCTTATCTGCTGACATCATGTTCTGATGACTTGGATTTGTTGAAGACTATGAAAATAGCAAGTTTCAGTCAATGTAAACTGACTGTGCACCTTTGAAAGTTCATGGTCATTAATACATGCAAGTCTGGTTGCCAAGGTGACAATATGTCACATGCTGAACCTCGCAAATATTTGCCTGTAGGCATTTAGCAATTCTATCAAAAGTCTATACAAGAGCTTAGCATGACATTATTTGCATGAATCAGATATACGTGTTGTGTGCACTGCCGTAGAGCAGAATGCATATTGATAAGGAAAGTCACATTTTTATACAAAAACTGAATAAAAGACCAAAGTTGAAAAATACAAAAAGGCAGAACAAAGCTGATCTTGTTTTATTTCCATTTCAGTAATAACTCTGATACAGTGTTTTGAACACATCAGCGGAGCCCACATGAACCCTGCAGTATCGGCAGGAATGCTGTTCGCTAGGAAAATTGGGATCGTACGTGCAATCTTCTACATAGCTGCACAGTGCCTAGGTGCCATTACTGGAACCGCTGTCATGACTGGGTAAGTATCTGAACATGAATGTTCATCTTATGCTCTGCAGACCTGACTGAAATATGAAAGAGACAATAGTTGCAACTTTTGACAAAATTTTTAATATTTATATTCCAATAAACAAACACCTCATCTTATTCCTCCCCTTAAAAGTGCCTCAGAGGCAGATTATTAGCCATGACAAAAACTGCATTGTTTACAATATGATGTGTTAATGTCTATAAATGAATTCAAGTCTTAACCAGAATTCAATTGCCAGCAATAACATTTGATATTACACACACATCAGTGTTGATAAGTTGAACCCTACATGTACAACACTGTAGATGTTCAGACATAATTTTGTGAGCGAAACAAGAAACTATTTTAAAAACACAAATATGCATCAAAAGTTACAGCTTATTGCGCTGTAACCAGGTCCTTTTTGAGGGGCCTTTGAGGGATGGGCCACTCCTCTGCCTTCAGAGCAATCTATAACATATATGAATAACCAAAACAACAGAATTCCCTTTTTATAACAAATGAATATGCAAATAATGCATTATAATGTAAATTGATCATTCAAATGATTTTAAAAGCTGGGGACAACACTATGTAATGTTAAACAGTCTCACTACTTCAATGTCACTCAGCCCACAAAATAACCTTCTTAAATGACTCAATCTGTCACTGACATCTCACAGATACTACCATATAAGTGTGTTGTTTTGTTTTGGTTATTAACAAATGAATAGATCACTCTAAAAACAAAGGGTTTACCAGAATCTCAAATGCTCTCTGAAGTCTAATTCTCCTGCATCTGAATTCTCTGCATCTTGATTCTCCTTTGTAGATTTGCACCAAAGGGTATTCGTGGAAACCTTGGAATGTCTTACTTGTCTGAATTGGTTTCACCGCTGGGAGGTTTTGGAGTTGAGTTTCTCATCACGTTCATCTTGGCGTTCACAGTCCTGGCATCTACAGATCCAAACAGAAAAATTCTCGGCACCTCAGCGTTACCAGTGGGGGCAGCATATGCGATGAACACTCTTTGGGCTGTAAGTATACACATTACAGAAATTGTCCTACTGATAGTCCAGAACCTAGCCATCATTTTCCAAATCTGTTAACCCAAACACAGATGGCAGAAATGATGGCTAGATTCTAGAGTAGGTTAGTTTATCAAGGTAAGATACTTAATCATTGTACAGATCTCAGATGCTGTGAGACACACACGTGTAAGTAACACCATTCTGGGTTTCCTCTGGGTCAGCAGGTTATGTTCTCAAAATGAGAATGGTGTGCTAAAAAAATTCTCATTTTGAGAAAAATTTTCTCATGCAATAATTGCTGTAGACTTTTTCCTCAATGATTAGGCCATCCCAGTACACCCTAAATTTCACTGTATTTCTTGAATTGATCATAATTCATACAGTCAATTGAAGCAAATAATACTAGTACGTTCATAAATTTGAACTTGTGAAGTCAGATATCTTTATTTCCAGTGAAGAAATGTAAGACTGAAAGTAACAATGTAGACCTGCATTTTTCAATATTTTGTTCTGTGCAGCAATGTTGTCCAGTCATATTCCCTAAATGACAATAAAAAACCAGGTATTAAGGCAAAAAAAAATTAAGTTTGTTTCTCATCCTCGGTTGCGTACAAAATGATGCGGTTATGTGCTTTTTGATATCCTATTCGGGGGTTTTTTGTGAGCTTTGATATTTATATAAATTGAGTCGTACACGTTGACCTTTAAATTTGTTGCACCATGCTACAAAGTGCTGTGCTGGGTGGACGGACCATGGATAGTGGGTGGACGGACCATGGATAGTAGAAGTGAGACTGTCAATGATTGTAAAAGTGACGCATCGAAAAGACGATGATTCATATAAATAAAAAGACACAAATGTAAACCAATAAATAATAATGGTTTGATTCGCTGAACAAAATAAACAGGGATGTCAAATAGACACGTTAGACCGAATAAAAATAAATACTGTACATTACCAACACTCGATCCGTCTAAAACAAATTAAATTATTTTCGAAGTTAAATTAGACCCCCGAATATATCTAAAATCTGTGTGCTGTCAATCTTTGAATCATGTTACTGAATGAGATTTGAGTTACGGAACTGGTATGACCATCTTTAAAGTTATTTTCCAACTTCGATTTCACATGTAGGTAGCTCTCTACGACGTTCAAATCTACTGCACAGGGACAACTTCATCTTGCCGAGCTCACGTAGTTCAAAATGGTATAGGAATCATGCATGCTCTTTTTTGTGAAGTCTCCAGCAATTTCAAAGTTTGTGGCTCTTGGCAGCCCAAGCTACTCGATCTCTTTCTTTGTCTGATAAAGCTTACCACCGGTAATGCCTTATTAAAGTTTCAGAGATCGGACCTCTTACTTGTTTGTT